>NC_059260.1:5816388-5866388 GCF_017591435.1 Portunus trituberculatus | reverse complement strand
CAGGCACCCCAATGGCCGAGGGGCTGCGGCGACAAGTAGTGTCTGTGTACCGCCACATCCTGCGTGCTGGCCGGCGGTGGGAGGCCCTGGAGCCGGCACACACCCAGGAGGAACGGCAGTACATCCTAACGGAGGCGCAGGCACTGTTCCGAGCCAACCAGCACCTCACAGACCCTGCCGCCATCAGGGAGCGTCTGGTGGAGGCTGAGTCACGGCTTGAGATTGGTGTGTGTGTGTGTGTGTGTGTGTGTGTGTGTGTGTGTGTATGTTTAGTTTCTTCCATCCCTTGTTTCCTTTCAATTAATACAAATATCTCCTCCCTATCTACTTTTTCCATTTCACTCAGTAATCTCTAAAGTGCAGGCATATCTACTCTCTCTCTTCTTGGGTTGGGAGTTGCCTCTTAGCTATTCTCCTTTATGTGTGTGTGTGTGTGTTGGTCTAGTTGTGAGTGGTGTTCCCTGGTGAGTGAGCCTTTGTGTTGCTTTGAGTGTGGGATTGTAGAAGTGTCTGTGGTGAGTGAGTGAGGGTGGGTGGATGAATGTGTCTAGATGAGGTGTATGTGTTGCTGTTATTGAGTGTAGAAGTGTTCCAGGTGGTTGTGTGTGTGGATCTGGATGAAGTGTGGTGTTTCCTAGTGAGTGGGCCTTGTGTATGTAATTCACCTCGGTGTCCTGCTGGTCACCCAGCCAGTCTTCCTCATTACGGAGCGAGCTCAGAGCTCATAGACCGATCTTCGGGTAGGACTGAGACCACAACACACTCCACATGTCTGCTAGAGGTTCCTATGTAGACTTATTCCCTCACAAATTAGGCAGTAAAATTGAAGTACATTGCTGCAAGATTTAATGAAACAAGGTAGTGACTAGTGAGCTGGCTTTCTCTAACACCACCCTTCCGCTCCCCCATCAGCCTTGCACTAAAGTCTGTCTATTCTTAACTGGCCATGGGGTCTCAGTATGGAATAAAAATGCCTGTTGTATCTAGAGGAAAACAGTAGTCTATCCTTATAATAATTGTATTGATCAACAGAAAACAAGTATTATAGATGAAATTAATTGTCACCAATAAGCTACAATATATTCTGAACAGACCAAAGCAAAGTGGCCAATTTAAAACAAACAGATTATAACATCCTTTTGCCCACCAGCCCTGCACTAACACCCTTCCTCTCCCCCAACAGCCCTGCACTACCGGACACCCTACCCCCGCCCAGTAAACATGCCGCCCCTCACCATCACAAAGTCCTGGGGCAAGAGGAATCTTCAGAAGCAAAAACGTGCTCGCCCTGTCTATGTAAAGTCTCTGGACACTGAGCCAACTTAGAATATATGCCATCTTTGGTGTTTATTATTCTTTATTTTGTCTGTGTGGAAGACTTCAAGCTGTATGACCAAAGTAGTGAGAGTATGATTCTTTTCTTTTCTTTTATGTATTTTCCAGTAAAACATTTTGAGGATTCTGTGAAAATTTAGTTAGGTAGTTTTCAGATTTTTTTTTTTTTTGCCTCATATTTACATCTTGAGTGTTTGTGTTCTCTGTTGTGGATGGTTACAAAGATTTCATGTATTGTTTCTGATGTTCATTTTGTATTGCAGTGAAAGTGTGAGCAGGTGTGAGAGACGGGTAACAGGTGTATAGTGAAGTGAGGACAAGTATAATGAAGGTGAGAGGCAAATAAGAGTTGTACAGTAAAAATGAGAGGCAGGCAGGTGACAAGTGCATAGTTGTGAGGTGAGAGGCAGGTAATAACAGGTGCTTAGGGAAGTGAAGGCAGGTGTATAGTGGTGAGGCATGAGGCAGGTAGGAGTTGGTAGTGGTAGTGTTACATATAGAATGATGTACATAGAAGAGGTGTTAGGGAGGTAGAAGATGGTAGTGGTGGTGTCACATGTAGAATGATACATGAAGAAAGATATGAGGCGGATAGGTGGTGATGTTAGTGGTGTCATTGGTGTCATGTATAAAGTGATGTATATAGAGGAAAGTCAGGTAGGTAGTCGTGATAATGTTATGTATAGAATAATGAGAAGTGCATATCTCTACACTGACCTCTATGTACGAGTGACTGACGAGGAACTAGAGTGTAAATAAAGATGTACATATTTTGATCTTCTCTCTTTCACATATAAACTACTGAAAAAAAAAAAAAAAAAAAAAAAAAAAAAAAAAAAAAAAAAAAAAAAAAGGTAAATCAATAAAACTCCAACCTGACCTAAAAAAAAAAAAAAAAAAGAAGTGAACTATTTCGACACCACAGAAAAGTAAGAGACGAAAATGGACACACTTTTGCATCACCACTCAGGCTTATAGTGAGTTTTGCATCACCACTCAGGCTTATAGTGAGTTTTGCATCACCACTCAGACTTAAAGTGAGTTTTGCATCACCACTCAGGCTTACACCAAGTGAGTTTTTTCGTGATAGTATGTACAGTCACACACAGCAATTGCTCCCCTACCAACCACTAACCCACCTCCTTACTCCACCCACCAACCCCAGGACAAGAGAGAGAGAGAGAGAGAGAGAGAGAGAGAGAGAGAGAGAGAGAGAGAGAGAGAGAGAGAGAGAGAGAGAGAGCTACTGAAAGGAAGTTGTAATGACTGAGGAAAATACTAAGGAGTGAAATATATAAAAAAGAAGAGAAAAATGAATTAAAAACACAAAACAGTAAATAAAACAAGTCACTATCATATAAAGAAAAGAAAAATTCATCAACTTTATTAATATACAAAAAAAGAAAAAAAATAATTACAAACAACTCACTTTAATATTTCCTTCCCCTCTTTCCCCTCATATTTCCACCACCCCTATTACCCCCTCCCCTTGACCTCTTGAACCCTGCACCACCCATCTTTCCCCCCACTCCTCCCCCTCTCCTGGGCCCCATACCCCGTCCCTTCCCTGCCCCTCTCCTCGGCCCCATCTTCTTGCCCCGCCACTTCTGTTCCTTCATCTTCCGGTCCCTCTCCACCTCCCATGTCAGCTGCTTGGCATCTGTGGGAGGAATGGCCCAGGGTGAGTGGTGGCAGGAGGGGAAACAATAAGAGAGAGATGAATAATGAAAAATTAGTAACTAACAAAAATTTGTTAACTTTTTGCACATAAAAATATCACAACGCAATCTAATAAATATACAACACAATGATTAACCAACTAAAAACATAAAACAAATAGATCAATACAATTTCATACATAGAAGGATTATTATGCAGTGTAACCTTGGTTCAAAACGTTCTAGTTCACAAACAAATTGGTTCATGAACAGATTTTTGCATGGGTTCACAAATGGTGTTTGTGTGTATAACCACACAAACACCTCACCACAAACCCTCTCAGCCAGTAAGCATACACTGACTTACTGAGCTGTGAACAAGCTGTGCTGTGGCCCACCTGCTGTGTGCAGTGTGATCATCACACGCTGGAAGTCTTTTTGGTATTGGCCACAGCTTGTCATGGTGGCTAAGCCCGAATTCCCCCACCCCTCCTACCTCCAACCTTACAGGGTGGTTGGAAAGACAATTGAGAAGAAAAGACAACATTTCATCTAGCATGACACAAGCAGCCAAGGAGTGTTGAGGTAGTCATGGCAGCAAATGCTGTCACATTGAACCTTGCATCCCTGTTTTCTGGATGCCCCAGAAAGACCACGCTTGCAACAGACACCCTCAGGAAGTCTGCAGAGGTTGTCAACACTCCCTGGATCATAGACAATGCACTCAGACAAGGCACACCAGGTTCAGCATATGGTGTCCTGAGCAGCACAACACTCCCTGCTGTGCACACTCTCCAAGGCTCCAGTGTCTGCTCCCAGCCATCACATGCTTGGTGCACGGCTAGACTGCATGTTTTCCTCTCCAGTCATACTTTCATTCTATATTTCGTCACCAAAAATATTTTAATGACAAACACAAAAGTAAACGAATAAAACAAAAAGAGAGATGAAGATGAAACATTAACATTTCCTTTTTGATTACATATGAAAAAAAGTAAAATAAATAAACAGTAATAGTCAACACCACTACTCACGTGCACGGTCCCTGTTGGCCAGTGCCTGGGAGGTGCCAGTGCCAGGGTCACCGGCACCCTCGTTCTCCTCCAGCATGTGTGCAAAGCTCTCTGCACTGGCAAACATGGACCCAAGATCCTCCCCATCCCCGTCACCCTCTGCCGCCCAACGCTGCTTCTGCTTCTTGCCTTTCTTACCCTGAGGCACACAATGTATTAGGTGTTATTATCATTATCATATAATATTATTTACTAAGCTTTTGACTTTATTCACTGGTTAAGTTAGCTTTATTTATTACTGTTGCCTACTTATCTACTTTATAGTTTTATTTCACTGATCTACTTTGCATCACTTTACTGATTTACTGATTCACCAATCTACTGGACACTAATTTCCTTTTCTGATCTACTCAACATTATTATCATTCATTCATCTATCTAACACTATTCTCATTTGCTACTCCACTAAACATTATCTTTATTTGCTGATCAACTCAACCCAACCAAAAACCTAACCTAACCAACCCAAACTGAACCTAACCTAACCTAACCTAACCCACCCCATTCACACCCACACTGAACCCAACCAAGGCAACCTCACCTAACTTAACTCAACCCAAACCAACCCAACCTAATCTAACCTAACCAAATCCCATTTTACCTAATCTAAGTTTACTCTGATCTTGTGAAGCCACTCAGCCACTCCTAAATGTCCCTCAGTCAGTCCCTCTTTATCAGCTCTCCCATCCCCAGTACCCCATCAGCCCCTCCTCACACTCACCACGGCTGTGTTCCCCTTCACTTTCTTCTTGGGCGGTCCCTCCTCAAATTCATCATCTGGAATAACAAATAGATAAATAGACAGAAGAATAAATAAAAAGGAAATATATTGATAATCACAACTCTCTCTCCTTACCTGAAAATGCTGCAGTTTCTTCATCAAAGCCAAGATCGTCGTCACCACCACCACGACCAAAACCATCATCACCATCATCACCGCTATCTCCTCCAAAGTCCATTTCATCCCCATCATCATCACCGTCACTCCCAAAAGCGCCCTCAAAGTCATCATCATCAGCATCACCACCACCCTCATCACCGCCATCGTCTGTAACTTCATTATCCTTGCCCTTCCGACTGCCTGCTGCTTGTTAGGATGAAGAGAGATAGGGTTGTTAATGATGGTGCTACTGCTACTACTACTACTACTACTACTACTACTACTACTACTACTACTACTACTACTACACCTACCCATATATTCCTCCACTTTTCTTCTCTTCTTCCTACTACTATTACGACTACTACTACTGCTACTACTACTACTACTACTACTACTACTATCTACAATAAAATAATAATAATAATAACACTGGTGCTGCTAACCTAACCTAACCTAGTACTACAGTTAATACTAATAATAATACAAAAAATGCAACAATAACAACACTACCACCACCACCACCATCTCACCTTTCCTCTCCACTCTGGCTTTGGCTCCGGCTGCAAAATCCATCTCATCATCCAGCTCCTCATCATCCACATCCACACCACCACCACCACCACCATCCGTCTGGCCGAGGAAGGTGTCAAACTCATCATCATCCACCGAGTCATCACTGTCACTCCCTGCATCACCCTTCTTCACCACACCCGCCTTGAACTGGGTGAAGTACCTGTGGGTGGAAGGGTGGGTGAAAGGGTGACTGGAAGGGTTGACAGGTGGATGAAAGGGGTGGACGGAAGGGTGGAAGGGTGACTGGAAGGGTTGACAGGTGGATGAAAGGGGTGGATGGAAGGATGGAAAGGTGACTGGAAGGGTTGACAGGTGGATGAAAGGGGTGGATGGAAGGGTGGAAGGGTGACTGGAAGGGTGACTGGAAGGGTTGACAGGTGGATGAAAGGGATGGATGGAAGGGTGACTGGAAGGTTTGACATGTAGATGAAAGGGGTGGAAGGATGGGTGGAAGGGTGGGTGAAAGGGTGACTGGAAGGGTTGACAGATGGATGAAGGGATGGATGGGTAAGTGGATGAAAAAGGTAGATGGAAGGGTGGAAGGGTGGATGACAAGAAGGATTTTTTTATGTAAGAGGGGGAAGTCTGCCAAGCACAACATAGAGAAATAAAAAAATAAATAAAAATAAATAGATAGATAGATAGATAGATAAATAAAATAAAATAAAATAAAATAATAAAGAGGGGTGAAAAAGTGGATGAAAGGGAGGCTGGAAGGATGGAAGGATGAAGTGGAGGATGAAAAGGTATATAGGTGAATGGATGGAAGGATGGATGGATGAAAGGGAGGATGGAAGGGTGGATGAAGGGATGGATAGATGGATAAATGGGTGGAAGGATATAAGAGTGGATGAAATGTTGGATGGGTGTGAGGGAGAGAGTAAATAAGGGATGAATACATTAACCCGAGCACAAATCAGACTAATTTGAGGGAAAGGCAAATCCAGGTTACTCGAGGGAATATTTCTTGTTTACATTTTGCATGCTTTTTACCACCAGCAGCTGATATGATCTGTCATGTATTAAGTAAGAAGATACTACATACATGGCACACACAAACACACACACACACACACACTAAAAAACATACCTCTAATACAAGTGAGAGCTAAGATAGACACACACTGCCTCATGGTTACTCAGTCAGCTGCATAAACACTAACTTTGCATCTCTAACAGCTCGGACCAAGCCTCAAATGACTCAGGTAATGGAGGAGCAATTAGGGGTATCTCAGCAAGGGACTTAAAATTGCTCAACCCAATAGTGAAAACTGACTACCGGTGCACTGAGGAAAGAATGTGAAATAAGGAGAGAGAGAGAGAGAATAAAAAAAAAAAAAATCTGAGTGTCTGACATAATCCGATATCCAGTTTATTCAGGTTCAACATAACTGGGGTTTACTGTGTTGGGTTCTCTCTCTCTCTCTCTCTCTCTCTCTCTCTCTCTCTCAGCATCACAAACTCTTCCTCCTCCTCCACCCCATCCACCACCACCACCACCACCACCCTCCTTACTTGTGGAAGAACACCTCATCCTCGGGCACCTGGTGGGCCTCCAGGGCGCAGAACTCCTCAGTGTTCACAGCAATGCCACGAACACCCTGTGGCACGTACTGGCTGCGGCGCCCAGTACATCCCCACCCGCACCTGGGGGAGACAATGAGGTATAAGGGACTGCATGGGTGTTGTATGGGTGTCTAGTGGTTTGTGTAGTGTTTTAGTGGTTCTAGTGATGTAATTGGGGTTTTCAAGGGTGTTTTTGTGGTTCTAGTAAAATTGTGGAGTATCTAAGGTGTTTTTGTGGTTTTCAAGGGTGTTTTGGGGTTTTGAAAGGTATTTTTGGGGTTAGGATGTTTGTGTGGTTCTAGTGATGTTTTTGGGGTTTTGAAGGGTGTTTTTGTGGTTATAGTACCATTGTTGGGGGTTTTCAAGGGTGTTATTGAGGTTTCAAAGTATTTTTTGTGGTTCTAGTAATGTTATGTGGGTTTCAGAAGGTGTTTTGGGGATTCTAAGGGTGTTTTTTGTAATTCTAGTGAAAATTTTTTGGTTTTCAAGATGTTTTTTGAGTTTTGAAGGGTGTTTTTATGCTTCAAGTAATGTTGAAGGGTGTTTTTATAGTTCTAGTGATGTTGTTGGGGTTTTTAAGAGTGTTTTTGTGGTTCTAGTGATGTTAATGTTTTGAAGGATGTTTTTGTGGTTCTAGTGATGTTGTTGAGTTATGAAGGGTGTTTTTATGGTTCTAGTGATGTTGTTGAGTTATGAAGGGTGTTTTTGTGGTTCTAGTGATGTTATTGGTGCTTTAAGAGTGTTTTTGTGGTTCTAGAGATGTTAATGTTTTGAAGGGTGTTTTTGTGGTTCTAGTGATGTGGTTTTGAAGGATATTTTTGTGGTTTTAGTTCTAGTTTGATGAAAAATTGTAGTTTTAACAGACTAAAGAAAGTTGTTGGGATTTTCAAGCATTTCTCTCTCTCTCTCACATTTTAACTACAATTCTTTTTCATCTTTATAATTCTCTTGAACCTTTTCCTCTGTCTCTGCATCCACAAATATCCTTCTCTCTCTCTCTCTCTCTCTCACATATTCCACCCAACAACACACTACCACCACCACTACCAGGCATCTCCTACCACCACTGCCATCACCACCACCACTATACTCAACACACACACAGACACACACACACACACACAGAGAGAGAGAGAGAGAGAGAGAGAGAGAGAGAGAGAGAGAGAGAGAGAGAGAGAGAGAGAGAGAGAGAGAGAGAGAGAGAGAGAGAGAGAGAGAGAGAGAGAGAGAGAGAGAGAACAGAGAAAACACAAAACACACAGCCACATCTTAACACTCATTTTGTACTGCCTTAACTATACCACCACCATCACCACCACCACCACCACCACCACCACTACTCACTGTCCTTCCCCACTTTGGCAGTCTTCTTTGGGTTACGGTACACAAATCTATCGAGGAAACGGATGAGGGTGAAGTCCTGGAGTGGGTCGCCGGCATACTCCACCGACTGCCCCTCCAACACCCGCCCGGCAAACACCGCTACAGAGGGGTGGAAGTGTGCCTGTGGGGGTGAGAGGGGTGACAAGTGGGATGAGGGGTAAGGGAACTGGCAATCAAGTGGGCCTTTTTTTTTATTATCATTATTTTTATTACTATTTATGAGTAAGGGAGGATGACAAGAGGGGTGAGGGGTAAGGGAACTGGCAATCAAGTGGATCTTTTTTATTATTTTTGTTGCCCTTGTCTGGTTTCCCCCATTGAAAAAAAAAAAATAAATAAATAAAAAAAAAAAAAAAAAGGGAGATGACAGGAATGGTAGGGGTGAGTGAAGGGGTGGCAGGATGGGTGAGGGGTGAGTGAAAGGGTGACAAGAGGGGTGAGGAGTGAGTGAATGGGTGACAGGATGGGTGAGGGGTGAGTGGAAGGGTGACAAGAGCAGTGATGGGGTGATAAGAGGGGTGAGGGGTGAGTGATGGGGTGACAAGAGGGGTGATGGGTGAGTGAATGGATAACAGCGTGAGTGAGGAGTGATTAAAGGATTGGAAAAAAAAAAAAAAAGGCAAAGGTGGGGTGACAGGAGGAGTGATGGATGAGAAAAGTTGTTCTTGAAAAGGGAAAGGATAGAAAATGGATGAGAAAATTATTGTTTTAGACAGGTGAAGAAGTAGAAAAGTAAGCTCTGAAGGGATGACGGGTGAGGAGAGTTATTTTTGAAAGGGGAAGGTAGAAAATGGATAAGAAAATGAGTGTTTCTGACAGGAAAAGGGTGAGGAAAAATATTCTGAAGGGGTGATGGGGTGAATAAGGGGTGAGAAAAGAATTATTTTTGGAAGGAAATGATTAAAGTAAGATTATTTTAACCCCTTCAGTACCATGACACATTTTCATATCTATTTTGGTTACTATTTGGCAATTTCATACAGCTTCAGAAACTCATGTGGAGATTAGAATAGTGAAGACTCTGGCCATTCATCTTCTGACCTCCATAGACCCTTCCTAATGTCGATAATATCATCTAATCATACCCAAAACTAAAGGTAAAAAATGGGTCCGAGTAATGGTGTTATAGGAGATGAAGGGCAAGTGAAGGGGTGACAATAGGGGTGAGGGTGAGAAATGAGGTGTTTTTGAAAGATGAAGCGTGGGGGAAGGGTATTTTGAAGAGGTGACAGGTGAGGGGTGAGAAAATGGATGTTATTGAAAGATGAAGGGTAGGAGAAGGGTGTTTTGAAGAAGTAGCTGGTGAGGGGTGAGAAAATGGTGCTTAAACTTCACCAAAACAATCTTATACAAATTCTCTCACAGTGAAATAAAAATAAATAAATAAATAAATAAATAACCAGAAAAAGAGAAAGAAAAACAGGACAAAATATTTTCCTAAACCTTTAAAACAACAATACAACACCAAAACAACAATAACGAAGAAAATAAACACACACACACACACACACACATTTGCTAAGGAATACTGGAGTAGCATTTCACTATATGGACAAGGAAATGATGAAGAAATTGATAAGTACTAAAATAAGACCTAGATTGGAATATGCAGGAGTTGTGTGGACTCCCCATAAAAAGAAACACATAAGAAAATTAGAGAGACTACAAAAAAATGGCTACAAGAATGGTTCCAGAATTTAAAGGGATGGCATATGAGGAGAGACTAAAGGCAATGGATCTACCAACCTTGGAGCAGAGAAGAGAGAGAGGGGATCTGATACAAGTTTATAAATTGATTAACGGAATGGATGAAGTGGATAATGAGAAACTGATCCTGAGAGAAGAATATGACTTTAGAAGCACAAGATCGCATAGTAAGAAACTAAGGAAGGGACGATGTCTGAGAGATGTTAAAAATTTAGTTTCCATAAAGATGTGTTGAGACTTGGAACAGTTTGAGTGAGGAAGTGGTATCAGCAAAGAGTGTACATAGTTTTAAAGAAAAATTGGATAAGTGTAGATATGGAGACGGGACCACATGAGCATAAAGCCCAGGCCCTGTAAAACTACAACTAGGTAAATACAACTAGGTAAATACACGCACATTCCTCTCTTTCTCTCTCTCTGGCCCATATTCTAAAACATTTCTGCATGGCACCTTCACAATTTTCAAAGGGCTCTAGTTGAAGTGACAGGTTTTTATGGATGTTTCTGTGATTCTAGTGACATGTCAACAGATTTTCAGCATCATCAACAGGACAAAGTACTCTCTGTGGTCTTTGAAGATGGCCGTAGTGAGAGAGGGAAGCATTTTTTAATAACCTAAAAAAAAAAAAATAAAATGAAATGAAATAAAATAGAATAAAAATAAATAAAATATAAAAAATAAAAAAAATGAATAAATAAATAAATTAGAAAAAAATAATAATAAATCAAAATGAAATAAAACAAAACAACACTAAGAAAATAAAACCCACACATTCTCTCTCTCTCTCTCTCTCATCACAATACAAAATGAAGGCTAATAATGAAGTTGTTTCTGTTAATTCTCTCTCTCTCTCTCACCTTGAGGTACCCCAGCTCCCACAAGGAGGAGTACTGGGCACCACAGTAGAGAGGGTTCCTGTGGCGAGGGTCATATTGTGTCCTGTGAACCACCCCATGACCCCCCCCAGTGCCAGGGTTCAGGAGGTGGTGCCAGGAGGAGGTGGTGGTGAAGACTGGCTTGGTGTCCTCTGTGGTGGTGCTGGTGGTGTTAAGATCATCACCATCACCATTTTCCTTCTTGATCTCCACAATGTCGCTGTTTTTGTCTTCATTTTCTTCATCTTCTTGTTTTATTTCTGGTTTATTGTCTGTCACATCTTCTTCCTTCACTTCTGTTATATTTTCTTCTTTATCACTGTCCTTCATATCTCCCTCTTCTTCTTCTTCATCCTCTTCCTTCACCTCCATCACTTCCTCTTCCTCCTTTTCATCATCCAAATCACTGTCCTTTATATCACCTTCTTCCTCTTCATCATCTTCATGCTCACCCAAATCACTTTCCTTCACATCCTCCTCCTCCTCCTCCTCGTCCTCCACATCAGGGAACACCTCAAGGTCGTCCTCCAGCTCCCCAGGGCCAGAGGAGGGTGTGCGGAGGAGGGCGGAGAGGGAGTGTGCCAAGGACGGCCTCTCCTTCACCACCTCTGACACTAAGTACAGCACCCCACAGGCCACAGCCGGCCCCTGGTACTGGCTCACCTGTGGGAAGAGGGTGCTAGTAGTAGTAGTAGCAGTAACAGTAACAGTAGCAGTAGTAGTAGTAGTAGTAGTAGTAGTAGTAGTAGTAGTAGTAGTAGTAGTAGTAGTAGTAGTAGTAGTAGTAGTAGTAGTAGTAGTAGTAGTGGTGGTGGTGGTGACAATTTGCGGAGGTCAAAGTGGTGCATTAGAATAAGAACATCAAAAAATATGTACAAAAGTAAGAATGAAAGAGAAAATATAAAAATAAAGGCTAAAAAAGAATAGATGAGGAGGAAATATTTACATTACTTTCTATCTTCACTAACCATTATTTTGTCCACCTCTCTACAACAAGAGTTAACCAGTATCCTCAATCTTTCATCCCCTTTACTAATACAATACTTCCTACCTTCTCTCACCACTGTTCTGTCCACCTCCATAAAGCAAGAGTTAACCAGTATTCTCAATCTTTCATTCCCTTTTACTAATACAATACATCCTAGCTTCTCTCACCATTTCTGTCCATCTTCATACAGCAAGAGTTAGTCAGTATCCACAGTCTTTCATCAATTTTCTGATAAACTAAACTCCTTATGAATTGAGTGACAAGGGAGAATTCAAGACACTTATCCTTCCACAGACAAGACAGCCAGGCATTTTTTCATTACATTTTGTTTCATCTGAGGTCAGTTAAAAAAAAAAAAAAAAGAAAGAGAAAGAAAAGAGAAAAGAAAACTAAACAAAAAGAGAAAGAAAGAAAAAGAAAAGAAAAAAAGAAAGGAAATAGAAAAGGCAAAATAGCAAATGGAAAAAGAAAAAAAAAGGAAAATAGAAAAAAAAAAAAAAAAAATGAAAAAGGTCAAAAGAAAGAAAAAAAGGATAAAGGAAAAGAAGAAGAAAAAAAAGAAAAATTGAGAGAGAGAGAGAGAGAGAGAGAGAGAGAGAGAGAGAGAGAGAGAGAGAGAGAGAGAGAGAGAGAGAGAGAGAGACCCACCAAGCCACAAACAAACCTGCAGGAGACGTTTGCAGAAGGCCAGAGTGCGCGGATCAGAGGTGTCACTGCTGATGGCCTTGTACACCAGGTTGAGGAAGGCTGTGGTGCCCGCCGCCGTGCCAAACAGTGGGTCCTGGAGACACTGGTACAGCACCTGGTAGAACCTGAAGGAGGGGCAGCAGGAGGAGGAGGAGCAAGAGTTATTAAGGATATAAAGGTGATAATGAGGGTGTAGAGAGGAGATGACAATGGTGAAGGTGATAATGAGATAATGAGGTACACTGTAGATGGGAGATGATGAGGTAAGGAAGATGATGATGAGGGTGTAAAGAGATGATGAGGGTGAAAAGAGAAGAAGGTGAAGAAGATAGTGAGTGAAAAAGAAGGATAATGATTGTGAAGAGATGATGAGGGTGTAGAGAGGATATACTGAAGTGAGGTAGATGGATGATGAGGGTGAAAAGGAGAGATAATGATGGTGAGCAGAGATGATGGTGAAGAGAGATGATGAGGGTGAAAAGGAGAGATAATAATGGTGAAGAGAGGTGATGAGGGTGTGAAGAAATGATAAGGGTGAAAAGTGGAGGGTGAAGAAGACAAATAATGATGGTGAACAGAGATTATGAGGATGTAGAAGGGAGATAATGATGGTGAAAAGGGGAGATAGTGAGGTGAAGAAGAGATAATAATAGTGAAGAGAGATAATGAGGATGTAGAGAGATGATGATGGTGAAGAGAGATGATGATGATGGTGAAGAAAGATGATGAAAATGAATAGAGATGATGAGGGTGAAAAGAGGAAATAGTGAGGTGAAGATGGTGAAGAGAGATAATGATGGTGAAGAGAGATAATGAGGGTGTAAGGAGATAATGAGGGTGAAACAGAAATGATGAGGGTGAAGAGGAAAGATAATAATGGTGATGAGAGATGATGAAGGTGAAAAGGGGAGATAGTGAGGTGAAGAAGAGATAATGATAGTGGACAGAGATGATGAAGATGAAGAGGAGAAATGACAAAAGTGAAGAGAAAAGAAGAGTAAGGATGACAGTGAAGAGAAAACCCAAATAAAATATAATGAAGGAGAGGAGAGATGACAATGAAGAAGAGAGAGAGAGAGATAGAGATGGTGAAGAGAAGCCTAAGGTACCAACCAAACCTCACAAACCCCAATAACTTCCACATGAGTCAGTTAAAAGTACAGAATCCTTGCTAACCTTAACCCCTTCAGTACTGGGACACATTTTTACCATCAGTTTTGAGTGTGATTCAACAATTTTATTTATCTATTTCTATTCATTTATCTTTTTATGTTAGAGGAGAAACTGGCCAAGAGCAACAAAGGATTAAAAAAAAAAAAGCAAAAAAGAAGGCCCACTTGTCTATGGAGGTCGGAAGATTAATGGCCAGAGTCTTCACTAGTCTAACCCTTACATAAGTTTCTGAAGCTATATAAAATCACCCAATAGTAAGTAGAATGAATATGGAAACATGTCCTGGTGCTGAAGGGATTAAACAATCATAAGAAACACCTTTGAAAACCACAATAACTTCCTCTAGACTAACAAAAGTGACACTAAAGGCCTCCCCCAAGAAAGGGTACATTCTCAAGCACACACATCAATACACCACTATTATAAATTATTACTATTCTTTCTGTTATTCTATTATTCTTAAGTCGCCATGGTACAGTGGAACCATGCGTGCTTTGGGGTCCGAGGGGTCTCCAAGTGCATGGGTTCGAATCCTGTCTATAGTCTGAGTGTAGGTTGGGCTTCCTCACTTGGAGCAACGGTTTCCTAGAGGGTGGGCTTTGAGATAGGAAGTACCCTAAAACGTACCCCGTTTAACCCATAAATTCCAGTGAAAAGCCCACACGGTATAAATAAAAGAAGAGAGAGAGAGAAAACCTCCCTCTCCCCCCATTCTCCCATGTATATTTTAGGTATGTATGTACTGCAATTTTAATAAACCGTATATTATTAACATCATTATCATTAAACACACACACCTATCAGATATCTGGCCCTCCTTTCTGCTGCACAGGACTTGATAGACGAGCTGCAGTGCCTGTGTGGCGATGTTGAAGCTGACCAAGTGGCACAGTTTGAAGAGGGTGCCAAGCTGCTCCTCCAGTGCCGCGCTCCCCATGCCGGAGTATGGGAAGGCTCTGTTCAGTCCACGCAGCAGTGCCGACATGAGCCTTGTGTCCACCTCCCCCTGTGTTTTGAGGGAGGGAAGGAGGGGGTGAGAGGGTGGATTGGAGGGACAGAGGGAGGGAGGAAGGGAAGGAGGCAGAAAGGGAGAGATAGAGAGAGAGGAAAGAAAGAAAAAAGGAAGGGAGGGAGAGAAGAAAGTACATGGATAGGAGGAAAGGATAAAAAAAATAGGAAGGAAGGAAGGAAATTATGAAAGATGAAAAACCACATGAAATAAACAAGTAAATAAGTAAACAAGAAAGAAAAGAAGGGCAAGAAAGAGGAAGAGGAAGGGGAAGAAAAATAAATAAACAGATGAGAAATACACAAGGAAAAGGAACAAGGGAAAAAAAAAAAAAAAAAAAAAAAACTCAATTAAAGTAGCAAATTATCACTAGTTATTAAATTCACACACACACACACACACACACACACACACTTCTTAGTGCAAGCCTTGAAGAAGCCAAAATACAGCTTCACCAGTTCAGTCGCCACCTTCTCGTCCCGTCGCTTGAAGATCATGTCCTTCAGGAAACACAGGCAGAAATACTGGGCCTTGGTGTTGATGTTTGGCCTGGGGGAGGAGGGTCACCATCACCATCAACACCTTCACTATCATCATCACTAACACCATTATCATTGTCATCACCATCTTTACTGCATTTAATGTTCTTATTTTTGCCAGTGAAATCGGTGGATGATGGTTAGTATAAACATCACCACCATCATCATCACTATCATCATCATCATTGTCATCATCATCACCATCATTATTGCATTTACTGTTCCTATTTTTGGTGGTAAAATTGGTGGTTGATAGTAAGCATAAGCATCACCATCATTATCACTATCATTATCATCATCACCACCATCATTATTGCATTCAACATATTATTTCTGTTAGTGAATTTGGTGGTCGAGGGTAAGCAGGGACACCACCCCTATCACTAGCACCAGCACCTCACCTGTACAACATAACCTCCACCTCAGCCAGCACCTGTGACTTGAGGGCTGGGCGGCGCTGCAGGAGGGTGCGCAGGCAGTACATGGCGTGGGCGGCCACCTTGCGTGCAGGGTCGCCCAGCTTGTTGGCCACCACCTGCAGGATCTGGGTGAAGTTCTGCCTGGGGTTGGCAGCGAGCAGCTCCACCAAGGCCCTAATGGCTCGCATCTTGTTGTGCTCCACCTCCTCCTTGCACACCTGGAGGAGCAGCGGGAGGTAAAGGTGAGCAGAGTGCAGGTACAGACTAGAGAGACACCAGAAAACAAGGGTGATAAGGAAATAATGGCACTAATGGTAACAAAAAGAAGTAGGTGAGGGAGAGCATGAAGAAATTGAAGTAAATCATAAAGAAGTAAATGTTTTTTTTATCTATTTATTATTATTATTATTATTATCACCATTATTTTATTTATTTATTTTTTTAAAGTAAGGACACTGACCTGAGGCAACACAAGGAGGAGGCAGCAAACACCAGCTAAAGCATTAATTACTCTCAGTGAGGTCTGAAGGACTGGCTCAGAGTACTGCTAACTTATCATTAACACCAGTGACCTCACACAGAGTCTCACAACACATGGGTGCAGCCATACCCTGCCCTCTAAACACAACTCTCTTCCTTCACAAAAAAAACTACATGCATCTCATTACACACACACACACACGTCCGAGAGATGTTAAAAAATTTAGTTTCCCGCAAAGATGTGTTGAGACTTGGAACAGTTTGAGTGAGGAAGTGGTGTCAGCAAAGAATGTGCATAGTTTTAAAGAAAAATTGGATAAGTGTAGATATGGAGACGGGACCACACGAGCATAAAGCCCAGGCTCTGTAAAACTACAACTAGGTAAATACACACACACACACACACACACACACACACACACACACACACACACACACACACACCATTCACTCAAAATTCAAAACTCTTCTAATTCTATCAACTTCTACCTTTCCTTCTTACTGGAAGCTTGCCTACATTCAGCCTGTTCCTAAAAAGGGTGACTGTTCTAATCCCTCAGATTACTGCCCTATAGTTTTTTAATCTATCCTTAATAGAAAGATTCTCAAACATCTGTCATTTCACAATCTTCAATTGTGGCTTCCGTCAAGGCAGCTCTACTGGTGATCTTCTGGCTTTCCTTACTGAGTTTTGGTCATCTTCTTTTAGAGATTTCAGTGAAATTTGCTGTTGCATTAGACATATCAAAAGCTTTTGATAGAGTCTGGCACAAAAGTTTGATTTCCAAACTGCCCTCCTATGGTTTCCATCCTTCTCTCTGCAACTTTATCTCAAGTTTCCTTTCCGACTGTTCTATTGCTGCTGTGATAGACGGCCACTGTTCTTCTCCTAAATCTATTAACAGTGGTGTTCCTCAGGGTTCTGTCCTGTCACCCACTCTTTTCCTATCATTTGTCAATGACTATCTAACCAAACATCATCAGTTTGTATTTCAGTTATAATCTAAACTAGAAACTTCACAGGTCTTCTCTACCTAAAACAGCTTTGAAGTTAGGTATCCTGAGTTGTCACACCATCCCAGCTGCTATCTCTAATACCACCTAATTTAATACCACAACTAAAATAACTTAATCTAACCCAACCAAAACCAACCTAACCTAACCAAAGCATATATCTCAGACAGCTACCTGTATAACCACCTAACCTTACCTAACACCACACCCCAAATAAACCAAACCAAACCAGTACCTCAGACAGCTGGTGGACAAGGCGGTGATAGATGGCAGCCAGCTGGTCCTCATAGTGCCAAAGTGCCAGCTGTCTCTCGGCCCTGTCCCGGTCCTTGAGGAGGGGGGCGAGGGCGGCACAGTTGTGGGACTCAAATCTCTGCGCCAGGTGACGGTGTGGTAGAAATGTTGTCTTGAAGAGCTCTGTCAGGGAGGCTGTGTGGGAGAGAGAGGGGTGATGGTGAGGGAAGGGGTGAACAGAGGCTGTGAGTGAGGGTGTGTTTGGAGGGAGTGTAGGGCATGAGGGGTGAGTGAAGGGATGAGTAGAGGCTGTTTATGGATGAGGGGTGAGCGATGAATTAGGGAGGGCATGTTTGGAGGGAGGGAGGGTGAGGGAGGATGGGTGAGGGAGGATGAGTGTGGGGTGATGGGGGTGTTTGGAGGCTGTGTATTGAGTGTCTGGTGATGGGGGTGTTTGGAGGCTGTGTAGGAGGTGAGGGGTGATGAGGGTGAGTACATATATACACACACAGACACAGACAGACAGACAGACACACAACAATACCCACACAAAATCTCAAACTGAAACACACACCCACACAAGTGGAGAGCAGTAGAAAGCGGAGTGCCACAGGGGTCAGTATTGGCACCAATACTTTTCCTCATTTATATTGACGACATGCCAGAAGGAGTGAACAGCTACATAAATCTGTTTGCAGATGATACGAAACTGTGCAGAGTTATAAAGCAAAAAGAGGATTGTGAAATACTGCAAGAAGACCTAAATAAGATCTGGGAATGGAGTAAGAAGTGAGAAATGGAATTCAATGTGAACAAAAGCCATGTCATGGAAATGGGAAAGAGTGAAAGACGACCTGTGGGAATCTATAAGATGGGAGATGGAGTAGAACTGGAGAAAGTTAAAAAGGAAAAGGACTTAGGAGTGACGATGGAAGAAAACAATCAACCAGTAAGCCATATTGATAGAATTTTTAGAGAAACATATAATTTGCTAAGGAATATTGGAGTAGCATTTCACTACATGGACAAAGAAATGATGAAGAAATTGATAAGTACTATAATAAGACCCAGATTGGAATATGCAGGAGTAGTGTGGACCCCTCATAAAAAGAAACACATAAGGAAATTGGAGAGGCTACAAAAAATGGCTACAAGAATGGTTCCAGAATTTGAAGGGATGACATATGAGGAGAGACTAAAGGCTATGGATCTACCAACCCTGGAACAAAGAAGGGAGAGAGGAGACCTGATACAAGTTTATAAATTGATCAACGGAATGGACCAAGTGGATAATGAGAAACTGATCCTGAGAGAAGAATATGACATCCGAAGCACAAGATCGCATAGTAAAAAGCTGAGAAAAGGAAGATGTCTGAGAGATATTAAAAAATATAGTTTCCCGCAAAGATGTATTGAGACGTGGAACAGTTTAAATGAAGAAGTAGTGTCTGCAACGAGTGTGCATAATTTTAAAGTAAGATTGGATAAGTGTAGATATGGAGAAGGGGCCACACGAGCATAAAGCCCAGGCCCTGTAAAACTACAACTAGGTAAATATAACTAGGTAAATACACACACACACACACATTAAGCTAACCTAACCTAACTGTACAAACACACACAAGACCTCAAACCAACACACAGCACTACCCACACAGGATCTCCTCAAATGTGCCTTTGGCCTTGGGAGTGACGAGGGCCACCAGGGCACGGAGGTTGGACAGAGAATGCAGTGGTGCCTCCATGCAGCGCAGCACGTGGGCCGCCACCTTGTCCCGTGATGTGCCGTGGCTGAACACCGTCTGCCGGAACTTCACATCACGCCCCTTGGGTCCAGATGACTCAGCTGGGTGTATGGGGAGGGATAGGTTAGGTTAGTGTGTGTGTGTGTGTGTGTGTGTGTGTGTGTGTGTGTGTGTGTGTGTGTGTGTTGTTGTTGTTGTTGTTGTTGTTGTTGTTGTTGTTGTTGTGGTGGTGGTGGTGGTGGTGATAATAGTGGTGGAATAATAATAATAATAATAATAATAATAATAATAATAATAATAATAATAATAATAATAATAATAATAATAATAATAATAATAATAACAACAACAATAATAATAACAATAACAATAGCATTAATTTCAATAATATTACAGAACATTTATTTATTCTTTCCAATCCTCCAACCTTTCATTCATCACCATTACAAACTCCACTGCTACTCTATTCAAACAACTATAACATTCTAACAACAATACATCACACACCACAACACTCCATACAAACAACCATTACATTACACCCAAGACCCATCCCCCAGTCAGTCCCACTCACCCCTGTCATAATTGTGAACCTCTTGCTGCAGTATCTTGGCAGCCAGTTCCTTCAGGGAGGTCTTGGCAGAGGGGAGGTGGGATCTGGCTTGCCCTTGTTATCTCCAGTGATCTTGAAGTAGAGAAGATAAAGAAAAGGTAGATTTAGAGATGGAAGAGGAAAGATTTAGGGTGCTCATGGGGTAGAATGAGGTGGTGGTGGTGGTGGTGGTGGATAGGAACATAAGGTGATGTGTAGTACCAGAAAAATGGTGATAACCATGGTGATGATGTGAATTAGAATAAGTAAAGGAAGGAGGAGGGAAGAAAGATAATAATGATGATGATGATGATAATAATGGTGATAACATGAATTACAAAAACAAAAAGGAAGAGGAGGAAAAGGAAGAAAAAGAAGAGGAGGAAGAGGAAGAGGAAGAGGAAGAAGAAGAAGAAGAAAAAGATGATAATAGTATTGATATGAATTACAAGAAAGATAAGAAGAAGAAGAAGAAAAGGAGGAAAAAAAGAAAGAAAAACATCACAGCCTTACCGGAGTATACCACTTTGTTTCGTCAGTAAAGAGCAATGTGGAGCGTGGATGGTAATTCTTCCACAGTGGCGATAGATCCACACTCTCCACCTTGATGGCTGCGAAGGGCTTCATGGGGACAGGAGCAGAGGTGGCCGGGGCGGGGGTTGAGGGAGCTGGGACAGGGGCTTGGGTAGGACGGGGCTTCTTAGGAGGCTGAAAAAGTAAAGGTTATGGGTTTATGAATGTAATGTCAGTGTTTATAGTTTTTCTTCTTATACATTTTCTTTTATAGGAGCAGCATTGGCCAAAGGTAATAAATAAATAAATAAAAATAATAGTAAATGAATAGATCAAATAAAATAAATAAAAAAAGCCACATAAGGTGCCATTAATGCTGTCATAAAAAGAATTACAGGGTAAGTGTGTTAAAACCTCCCTTCTGAAAGAGTTCAAGTTACAGGAAGGAGGAAATACAGAAGTAGGCAGGGAGTTCCGGGGATTAATAGGGAAAGAGATGAGACTGTGAATATTGGTTGACTATGGACAGCAGTATGGAAAAATAAAAGGTACTGTGATTTGAATTTCTTAGTTAATTTAGGTTAGGTTAGCTATTACAAAATTTACTTGAGTTGCATCTGCTTTGCTTTAAATTGTATGAGTGATGACTTAGTGTGCCTTGTTTCCTTAATATATATATAACTTCAGTATTCACTTTTACATATAATAACTTAGAGTGACTGTGTTAATGTTGTACCACAATGGTAGAATGCTCCTTAAAGTATTTAATTTAGTTTTTTCGTGATGACTTAATGGCTCTTGTTTTCCATAATTACAGCATTAATTTTTACATATAATAACTTGGTGTGACTGTGTTAATGTCGTGCCACAGTGGTAGAATGCTCCTTAAAGTGTTACCCTTAGCTCAAGAAAGTGTAAGATTGAAAGATACAGACAGTGAACCAAGTGACAATCTTGCCCTATACTGAGGCAGCCCGCCGCTACTCTCTGCCTCACACCTAACCCTCTCCACACTGCTACAGCCCCTCACACGCAGAGAACACGTACCTTTGAACCCCTGTCACGCTTCTTTCCCTTGTTCATGGTGCTCACAGGCATTAGGAGTGAATGGCAGGGGTGAAGGCGCTAGGCGTGTGTGGGGCGGCCAGCGTGCAGCGCCCCAGGAAGTGACCACATGTCCCAGGTAAACACGAGGGGACACGACTCCTAAATTATTTATTGCAATTCGACTCTACATTTACGCAAACTAAAGCAATAAACAATGCTCTTTTATTTATTATTTTGTTCTAAAGTAATTTATCAAACTTAATATTTTCTTTTCAAATAATCCTGTTTTCATGAAAATCTTATTTTAGACAAATCTAATTCCCTAGCAAGTTGAAAAAAGATAGTTGATTGTTAATTAATTTCTTTACTTTGTTATGAACTGATGATGGCCATGTATATGTTCTATTTTTAGGTAAATATAGATAGGCTCGTGGTGCGCAGTGCAGCCGTGGCAGTGACACTTGCCCCTGCGGCCTGCCCTGCGATGCCTGGCATCCCGCGGCACACTCCAGTGACTCCACCGGTGAACTGTCAGCTCTGAACATCACGCCACCGCCACCACCAAACATGGCGAGCGAGAAGATCCTGCCGGTACAGCTGTACGGCACGTCCTCTCTCTGCTTTGATAAGGACGACTTCATGAAGGTGCGGGGTGATAGCCGGGGGCGGGGCGCGGCGGTGGGCAGGGCAGTGCTGTGGTAGAGGTTTGTTTGATTGATTGATCTGCTGCAGTCTCTGACGAGACAGCCAGACGTTACCCTACGGAACGAGCTCATAGCTCATTATTTCCGATCTTCGGATAGGCCTGAGACCAGGCACACAGCAGCGTTGCGTTAGGTGTGGCGTAAATTAAGGAAGTTTAGGCAAGATAGTTCACTGTTAGATTAATGTGTTTATTTATTAATCATGTTTTTTTTATTAATATTTGTAGGTCATGTTTAGATTATTGCAGTTGTGTTAGGCATAGGTTAGTGCAGTTATCTTATGTTGAGTGTAGTACAGTTAGTTTAGGCTTAGATTAATGCAGTTAGGTCTGGCTTAGATTAACGTAATTCAGTTATGTTCTGTTTGGATTGACACAGTTAGGTTCGGTTTAAAGTAATGAAGTTAGGTTAGGTTTGGAGTGATGCAGTGACTCATTGTTCAGGTTTAGCTCAATACTGTGAGGATACTGGATTAATGTAACCCTAACTTTTCCACACTCTCATAATATAGCGTATGATTAAAAAAGAAAAAAAGAAAACACCACATTTCACCCATAATAACCTATCTCCCCATTCCTTCCCTTCCTTTCCCATTCATTATGTAGCTTATGACTCTTTTATGTTGCTCACAGTTTAAAACAACACATTAATGCAACTGTAATTCTCTCAACAGACCCATTCATTACCATATAGCTTACAACTTCAAAAAAGCATCACATTTTAGTACCATTACCCACCTTCTTTCCCCATCCATTATGTAGCTTCTGATTCCAAAAGCCATCACATTAATGCAACCATAATTCTTTCAACAGATCCATCCATTATATATTTTACAATTAAAACTTGCACACACACACACACACACACACACACACACACACACACACACACACACACACACACACACACACACACACACTAATTCAGCCACAGCTCTCTTTTTTCCTCATTACCCAAAATGATCACATCCTGGTGGACCATCCTTTCCCCGTCCATTATATACAGCATAATAGAAATGAACCTCTAAAAACACACACACACACACATTATACTCACAATAACCCACCTCCTGTTCTCTTCCCCTTTCCCTCTCACAGGATGACTTCTCAGTGGATCCCTTTCCCTGCGTAGCTCAAAGGATTGCTTCTTGATAGACCTTACCTTACCTTACAATAGAAAAATAGTAAAACACACACACACACACAGCAACGAGTGTGCATAGTTTTAAAGAAAAATTGGACAAGTGTAGATATGGAGACGGGGCCACACGAGCATAAAGCCCAGGCCTTGTAAAACTACAACTAGGTAAATAAACATTATACCCACACTAACCCACTCACTTCTCTTTCCCTTTTCCCCCCACAGGATGACTTCTCCGTGGATGCCTTTGTGCGGGTGCAGCAGGCGGCGGGGGGCTCAGGGCTGGAGGTGCTGCGGGACCACCTGGGTGTGTACCTCAAGATCCTGCGCAGTGCCATGATAGAACTCATCAACAGAGACTATGCAGACTTTGTTAACTTGTCCACCAACCTGACGGGCCTCGACAGACTCATTGAGGCCCTCAAGACACCCCTAGGCCAGCTCAGGGAGGAGGTGCTGGTAAGTCAGAGTGTTGGGGGTAGGGGTGATGAGGGTGTGTGTGTGTGTGTAATTCACCTCGGTCGTCTGCTGAGCGAGCTCAGAGCTCATAGATTGATCTTCGGGTAGGACTGAGACCACACCACACTCCACACACCGGAAAGCGAGGCCACAACCCCTCCAGTTACATCCCGTACCTATTTACTGCTAGGTGAACACATCCCACACATTAAGAGACTTGCCCATTTGCCTCGCCGCTTACTGGGAGTGTGTGTGTAAGTGTGTGTGTAATTCACCTCTGTCGTCTGCTGGTCACTCAGCCAGTCTTCCCATTACGGAGCGAGCTCAGAGCTCATAGACCGATCTTCAGGTAGGACTGAGACCACATCATACACAACACACACCGGGAAAGCGAGGCCACAACCCCTCGAGTTACATCCCGTACCTATTTACTGCTAGGTGAACACACCAGACACATTAAGAGCCGCGCCCATTTGCCTCGCCCCTTCCCGGGACTCGAACCCGGACCTCTCGATTGTGAGTCGAGCGTGGTAACCACTACACTACGTGGTGTGTGTGTGTGTGTTTTTTTTCAGTGTTTTTTTTTTTTTTTTTTTGTCTGTTTATATGATTTTGTGTGTGTATGTGTGTGTTTTCTTTAAATTCATTTGTAGTTTGTATGTTTCTGTGTGTGTGTGTGTGTGTGTGTGTGTTATAAGGGAGGACAGAGTGTACTGCCAACATCTGTGTGTGTATGTGAAAGAAGTAATAGTGAAATGTATGTATGTATGTTTTAGAGAAGCAAAGAAAGTGAAGTACCAGCTTGTGTTTGTGTGTGTGTGTGTGTGTGTGTGTAATTCACTGTTTGATCTGCTGCAGTCTCTGACGAGACAGCCAGACGGAACGAGCTCAGAGCTCATTATTTCTGATCTTGGGATAGGTCTGAGACCAGGCACACACCACACACCGGGACAACAAGGTCACAACTCCTCGATTTACATCCCGTACCTACTCACTGCTAGGTGAACAGGGGCTACACGTGAAAGGAGACACACCCAAATATCTCCACCCGCCCGGGGAATCGAACCCCGGTCATTTGGCTTGTGAAGCCAGCGCTCTAACCACTGAGCTACCGGGCCGTGTGTGTGTGTGTGTGTGTGTGTGTGTGTGTGTGTGTGTGTGTGTGTGTGTGTGTGTGTGTGAAGGAAATAATACTGAAACACATGTACCTACGTTATGGAATGAGAGTGTAGTAGCAGTAGCAGTAATACAGTAGTGGTGTCTTGTGTGTGTTTCAGAGTGTGGAGCGGCTGTTGAGTGAAGCCATCGCCACCACTGCACGGGACCTGGACCAGCGCAACAAGCTCACCCAACACAAGGCCCTCCTGCACCGCCTCTCACAGATTGCCAACAGGTGTGGCCTGGGAGAGGGGACAGAAGAGAGGAAGAGAGAAAAGAGGGTGTAGAACAGACAAAGAGAGGGAAACAGGAGTATAGAACAGACAGAGAGAGAGAGAGAGAGAGAGAGAGAGAGAGAGAGAGAGAGAGAGAGAGAGAGAGAGAGAGAGAGAGAGAGAGAGAGAGACATAAAAAAGATTAGATACATATAAATACATAAAACACATTTCTAGAGAGAGAGAGAGAGAGAGAGAGACATAAAAAAGATTAGATACATATAAATACATAAAACACATTTCTATCCAACTCTTAATAAAAAATAAAAGATAAATAAAAAAAACTAACAAATTTCTTCCTCCGTCTGCTCCTCCACACAGACTAGACCACCTGGAGGAGCTGCTGAAGGGTGGGGGTCTGCGTGGGGGTGGCGAGGGGGCCGGAGGGGGGACAGAAGTGGCTGGGGCGGGGGTGAGACGGGCCTGGTGGATCGGCTGGCTGCGGAGGTGAACCATCTCAACTTCCTGGTGTCCCATTGTGAAGGTGCTGCTCTGCTAGATGTCTTCAGGCCGGTGAGTTGGGGGGGGGGAGGCTGAGAGGGTAGGGAAAGAGTGGGTGGAGGAAAGGGGAAGGATAGGGTAGGGAGAAAGGGAGTGGTGAGAGGAGAAAGGAGAAAGGAGATGGGGAAGGAGAGAGAGAGAGAGAGAGAGTAGAGTAGGTAGGAGAAAATCATTGTGAAGAAAGAGAAAAGGAGAAAGAAGGAGGAGAAAAGGATTGTGGAGAGAGAGAGAGAGAGAGAGAGAGAGAGAGAGAGAGAGAGAGAGAGAGAGAGAGAGGTGAAAGGCAAACAGTAATATAGATAAGAGAGGAGAAAAATAAATGAAAGACAGATTTTGTAGCGTGCACGTGAGAGAGAGAGAAAAAATAATAATAGAAATCAAACATACATGAATTAACAGTAGTAGTAGCAATAGTAGTAGTAGTAGTAGTAGTAGTAGTAGTAGTAGTAGCAGTAGTAGTAGTAACAGTAATAGTAGTAGCACCTGCAATGAATAACAGTACCACCACCACCACCACCAACACTAACACCACCCCCTCACTCCCCAGAGAGTAGCAGAAGTGTGCCGGCTGGTGGAAGGGGGCTGGAGCGGGGCCTGAGGGAGGGGGTGCTGAACCGTGACCTCCCCTCCTGCAGCAGACCCTCCGCACCCACGCCAGCCTGGGGTCCACCGCACACGCCCACCGCCTGGTCCGCACCCTCATCAGGAAGGAGGTGCAGGAGGTGAGCTGGGGGATTATTATATAATAATCCTGAACTTGCTTAAAAAATAACACCAAATCTTAAACACACCCCAAAAATGTAAAAACTCAAAACTACCCCAAAAAAAAAAAAAAAAATTCAAAACATACAAAAAAAAAAAAAAATCAGGTGCTAAGAAAATATACCACAAAATACCACCACCACCACCACCACCACCACTAGCAACCTTCCCTATGTGACAACCCCTTCAGGTGATCAACGAGGGGCCCTTCGCAGCAACCCCCGGGGCCTGCCAGGTCTGTACGCCAACACACTCACTGTCATCAACTCTGTGTGTCAACCTCTGCTGGCCCTCACAACTGGACGCAGGTAAGCTATGAGTGAGAGAGAGAGAGAGAGAAGAGAGAGATGCCAGGTTGCAGGTTGAGTGCCTAAGGTTCCCCTCGTCCCCACCAAGGCTGTGTGTGAGGTTAGATAGGGTAGTGGTAGGAGTGGTCAGGCTAGGTTAGGGTTAAGGGTGAATGAGGGAGGGAGGGAAGTACAAGTGAAGGAGGTGGAGGAAAGGGAGAGAGAATGAAGGAGGGGCATAGGGAGGTGAGGGAAGGAGGGAGGGAGAGAGAGAGGCATGAGTGAAGGAGGTAGATGAAAGGGAGAGAGAGAGAGAGAGAGAGAGAATGGAAGAGAAAAAGGTAGAGAGAAAGAATGAGAAGAGAAGAGAAAGAGAGAAAGGAAAAGGGAAAGATAGAGAGAAAGAGGAGGTGGTAGAGAGAGAGAGAGAGAGAGAGAGAGAGAGAGAGAGAGAGAGAGAGAGAGAGAGAGAGATGAGGAGAAACAGTAGGAAAAATGATAAGGAGAAGATGGAGAGAGAAAGAAGAAGAGAGGAGAAAGAGAAGGAGAGGGAAGATGAAGGAGGTAGAGGAAAGAGAGGAAAAAAGGAGGAGGTCATTAAGGAAGGAGATGGAGAGATAAAAGAGAGAGAGAGAGAGAGAGAGAGAGAGAGAGAGAGAGAGAGAGAGAGAGAGAGAGAGAGAGAGAGAGAGAGAGAGAGAGAGAGAGAGAGAGAGAGAGAGAGGGAAGATAAAGATGGAGGAGAAAACTGAGGTGGTGTGGTGTGTGGTGGTGGTGGTGGTGGTGGTATGTGGTGTGGTGATGTGTTGTGTGGTGTGGTGTTGATGTGTTGTTTGGTGATGTGGTGTGTTGCAGTGTGTGGTGATGATATGGCAGTGTAGTGTGGTGATGTGGGGTGGTGGTGGTGTGTTGTGTGGTGGTGATGTGCTGTGTGGTGGTGATGTGGTGTGTGGTGGTGGTGTGTTGTGTGGTGGTGGTGTGGTGATGGTGATGTGGTATGGTGTGTGGTGGTGGTGGTGATGTGTTGTGTGGTGGTAATGTAGTGCGTGGTGGTTATGTGGTGTGGTGATATGGTGTGGTGTGTTGTGTGGTGGTTATGTGGTGTGGTGATATGGTGTGGTGTTGCGAGGTGGTGAAGTGGTGTATGGTGGTGGTGGTGGTGATGATGTGATGAGGTGTGGTGTGTGGCAGGCCGGATGTGGTGCGTGGCTACAGCTTCCTGGAGTGTTCTGCCTGGCCGGAGGTGGTGTCGGCCCTCCACACCAACGTCAATGGAATATTCAACCCCGGCAACCCTGCAGTGTTCCACAAGGTGAGGCATCAGGATCACTGGGTTCAGTTTGGGTGATTTATTACTCTGAATGGTTTATTTTCTTATATTTTTTTCACTTAGGAGTTTTCTCTTGCTCGCTCTCTCGTGTGAAATGACAAAAGGAAAAAAACTTTTCTTCATTCTTTCTTCTTTATATGGATAAAAAATAATAATAGTAATGATAGTAACAGTGATAATAATAATAATAAAATAACAGTAATAATAATAATAATAATAGTAATAATAATGATGATAATAATAATGATAATGTTAATAACAATAGTGATATTTTTCCTTAGGTAATAATAAGTTTATGTGACCAAGCAGAGAAATAAAACTGAGCAGTATGTACATATGTATGAAGTACACTACAGCCGCTGCAAAACAAATGTATACAGCAAAAACACATGAAAAGTAGACACACACTGTAAATTGTTGTGGCTCCAGCTGAGTTATGCCCCACCACCTGTGTGTTGCTGGAGTGGAGTGCAATCACCATGTGTCTGGTGGCAACTGAGACACTGGTGTGGCTGTTCCAATACCTCCCAAACCACTGCTAGTCCAGCTGTCATGGAGGCAGCATCTGTCACTCACTGCTCCACCAGGCTTTGTGTTGCCTGGTGTTGTCTCATTCTGGATGCCTACAATGTTGCAGCTGTGCCTTAATGTGGATCACTGCAAGCTGAAAATGGATTAAAAAGTTTGTGTTTAGGTGCAACTGCAGCAAGGAGAATCAGTGATCTGTGAGGCAGCTGTTCTTGGGGTAACCTGTAGAGCCACTCACCAGCTTAGCCCCTTTAATACTGAGATGCACTTTTACCTTGATTTTTGGATATGATTAGACCTTTTTTTTTTTTTCATTAGGAAGAGCATATGGGTCAGAATATTAATGGCCAGAGTTTTTTTTTCTATTTTAATGGCCGCTTAAAATTCTGAAGCTGTGTAAAATTGCCAAATAGTAACTAAAATGAATATGAAAACTCAGCATGGTATTGAAATTGTTAAAGATTTTGCACCACTGAGGCAAGACAGGTTGGTTGGGGACCCCTGGAGACACCTATGCTCCCCCCCCCCATACACACAAGCTGCTGTCTGATGTACAATGCTTTAACTGTAGCACACAGATGGATGATACACAATACACAAGTCAAATGTGTCTGTGCCTTTCCATGTGTACTTTTCATGTGTGTATTTTTGCTGTATACACTCACTTTGTGGTGACTGTACACACTTCCTTGTTGCAGAGCTTGTTAGAGTCACTGCAGCTGCCTCACACTCCAATTCTTCCTATTATCTGTGCCCTTTTGCCGTCATCTCTTCCTTCTACCTCATCCATTCTTCATTTCTATCTTCTATCTCATACACACACATGACATCATCTTTTACCTTCCGTGCTATACACCCACAAATCTTTGCTCTTCTGCCTTCATTTCTTCCTTCTACCTCATTCCTTCTTCATTTATATCAACTATCTCTTCTGTTTTCTTCCTTCTACTGGGCCCAAGACATGTAGTACTGTACACTACAATTGATTTATCATAATTCGTACCCTTAAAAAAATACAGCACTGTAATTTAGTACCGTACCAGTAAATCACATTCCTACCGTACTGGTGCACTAAAATATCGTACCGTAATTTCGTACCTTATTTCGTGCCATGCGTACAGAATACTGATATTATGATAAATCATACACATATGGTACAGTGTATACTATTTTATTTCTGTAACATGTTATATTTCATGGCATTCAATATACTGTGAATATTACTAAACTAGGAAAAGAATATTACTTTAGAAATACAATTACATACACCTATTTACAGACGCATCATGTGTTGTAACGCAGCAACATTATTGCATCAATTATGTCTGCCTTGAGACTTAGATGTCGCTCATTCATTATGAAGCGTAAACCCGAGAAAGTCCTTTCCACGCTGGCTTGCATCACAGGAAGCCCGGCTGCCACTTCAGCATTTATTTATTTTTTTTAGTTGCAATTGAGGATGACAGTGCCACACCAGTCCCTATCCACCATCACACCCATACCACACCAGTCCACACGTGCACCATCACACCCATACCACACCAGTCCACACGTGCACCATCACACCCGTACCATCACACACCAGTCCACATGTGCACCATCACACCCATAGCATAACCTAAGTATGGAAACAAAAAAGAAATCTATGTAGCATCTTACCTTATAAACAGAAGACTAGTAGATGTATTTTGGAGTGAAGAACACCATGAGGAGAAGAAACAACACTTACGCCCCTGGCCTAAACTCAGTCTCGACTTGTCTTGTGTGAAGGTCCGGTAAGAACTGTTGCGCTGACCCTAGTGACCCATTGGTCGTGACATGCCTTGGTCAGGACAAATTGCATGCTTAGCTACCGTCAGCTACTCCACCCTTGATCCCCTGGGAAGGCTGAGGCCTTACTGGCCTGACATTAATGACCTTGCCACTCCAATCCATGTCCCGTGGTAGTGCCGGCACATGACCTCACTCACCTCATTAGTCATCTGAATGACCTGATCACAAACATCCAGGTGTTTGCCAATATCTTGGTAGTTGGTACGAATAAAGGTACAAAAAAGGCACGAAAAAGTATCGTACTTTCGTACTGTATCGTACTATTAGAAAAATATCGTACCATAATATCAAACCGTACTTTTGACATCCTCAGATTCTTACCGTTCCATAATTTTGTACCGTACCATACCGTACTACATGCCCTGACTGGGCCTCACAACTCTACCAATAACAAATAACTTTCTTGTACGCACACATGATATCACCTTTTCCCTTATTCCTTCATCATTTCTATCTAGTACTACATCTATATTGTATTTTCCTCCTTTTATTGGCACTCACAATGCTACCAATAACAAATAACTTTCTCATACACACATGATATCACCTTTGACCTTCCATCCTGTACAACCACAAATCTTTTCCCTTCTGCCTTCATTTCTTCTTTCTACCTTATTCCTTCTTCATTTCTATCTACTATATTCTGTTTTTCTGTTTTCTTCCTTCGACTGACACTCACAGCTCTACTGAACAAAAATAACTAACTCTTATACACACATGACGTTATCTTTTACCGTTCATGCTGTACAAAAGACAAATCTTTTCTCTCCTGCCTTTATTTCTTCCTTCTACCTCATTCCTTCTTCATTTATATCATCTATTCCGTTTTTCTCCTTTTAATAGCATTCAGAATTATACTGAATACAAATAACTCTCTTGCACCTTTTAATATCATCTTTTCCTTCATTCCTTCTTCATTTCTACCTTCTATTTATTCTGTTTTCCTCCTTCTACTGACACCCATAACTGTACTAACATTGAATAGCTCTTTTACACATTTTGATATCATCTTTTACCTTCCAAGCTATACAAAACACAAATCTTTTCCTTTCTGCCTTCATATTTTTTTCTTTTGTCTCATTCCTTCTTCACTTATATCTACTACTATCTATTCTATTGCCCTCCTGCTTGACACTCACAACTCTGCTGACAACAAACAACTTTCTCTTACACCTTCCAATATCACCTCTGACCTTCCATGCTATACAAAACACAAATGACCTTACATATCTTTGGCCATACAGCTCTTTTATTTATTTACTCTATTTATATGTAAGAGGGGAAAACTGGCCAAAGACAACAGAAAGAGTTAAAAAAAACCCTACTTAATTGCCAGTTCCCGTGCAGGTTTCAGTGAGTTAGCCAAAAGAAAGGGATAAATGTCTAGAAACGTCCCCTCTTTATTTACTTCCTGCGTTCAAGCGTCACAGCGCAGCACCTCCACAGCACCTCACATTGCCTCCCCTTCACAGCGCTACCTTGAGACTCTGGACTTCCTGGACAGCTTTGAGGCTCTGCTGGGGTGTCGGGCTAAGGTCGCTGCCTTCAGGGACAACACCGACTATAACAACTTCATGCAACTCTGGAACCTGCCTGTGTACTTCCAGATTAGGTGTGTGTGTATGTGTGTGTGTGTGTGTGTGTGTCTGTGTGTGTAATTCACCTCACCTCAGTTGCCTACTGGTCACCCAGCCAGCCTTCCCCATTATGGAGCGAGCTCAGAGCTCATAGACTGATCTCTGGGTAGGACTGAGACCATATCAACACACAACACACACTGGGAAAGCGAGGCCACAACCCCTCGAGTTACATCTCGTACCTATTTACTGCTAGGTGAACACACCCCACACATTAAGAGGCTTGCCCATTTGCCTCGCCGCTTACCAGGACTCGAACCCGGCCCTCTCGATTGTGAGCTGAGCGTGCTAACCACTACACTACGCGTGTGTGTGTGTGTGTGTGTGTGTGTGTGTGTGTGTGTGTGTGTGTGTGTGTGTGTATTTACCTAGTTGTAGTTTTACAGGGCCTGGGCTTTATGCTCGTGGCCCGTCTCCATATCTACACTTATCCAATTTTTCTTTAAAGCTATGCACACTCTTTGCTGACACCACTTCCTCACTCAAACTGTTCCAAGTCTCAACGTGTGTGTGTGTGTGTGTGTGTGTGTGTGTGTGTGTGTTTGTTTGTTTGTTTGTTTGTGTTTTGATTCATTATTATCATCATTATCATTACTTTTTTTGCATTATTCTGTCTTTCACATCTAATGAAAACCAAAATGATAAAAAAACTGTCTATCTATATATATATGTACCAGGCACACACACACACACACACACACACACACACACACACACAGAAAACATAAAAAGGTGATAAATAATATCACACACACACACACACACACACACACACACACACAAGGAAGATTTGGTTGAGAAGAGATCTCGGTGAAAAGGAAAGAGAAATGTTAAATGAGTTGAGAAAGGAGGCTTTGAAAAAAATGAAGAGAGGACAGAAGAAGAGAAGAAAGAGTTTTTCTGGAGAATCTTGGATATGAGACTGAGGAAGTGGTTCATAACCCAGAAAAGTACAGCTGGACATTAATAGATATGGAGACGGGACAACACGAGCATAGCTCTTTTCCCGTATGTTACAATTAGGTAAATACAATTAGGTAAAATACACACACACACACACACACACACATTGAACTTATTGAGGAACATAAGAGTGGCATTCGTATATTTAGATGAAGAAATGATGAAGAAAATAATTACTGCAATGATAAGACCGAGGCTTGAATATGCAACAATACAGTGGGCTCCGAACTTAAAGAAACCCATAAGGAAACTAGAGAAAGTACAGAGGGCTGCAACGAAAATGGTGCCTGACTTAAGAGATTTGACTTATGAAGACAGACTGAAAAGAATGCAACTTCCAACCCTGGAAAACAGAAGAGAAAGGGAGACCTGATAGCAATATACAGAGTGATGATTGGCATGGAAAAATGGATAGGGAAGATCTGTGTATGTGGAATGGAAGAATGTCGAGAGGGCATGGGAAAAACTAAAATGGCCACTTATAGGAGAGATGTGAAAAATATAGCTTCCTCATAGAAGGGTGGAAGCATGGAATAGTTTAGACGTGGAAGTGGTCAACGCAAGGAATATTCATGATTTTAAGAAAAAGCTGGACATTAATAGATATGGAGACGGGACAACACGAGCATAGCTCTTTTCCCGTATGTTACAATTAGGTAAATACAATTAGGTAAATACACACACACACACACAAATAAATAAATAAATAAGAATAAGTAAAAATAATCATGTCTTATTTTTACATGTCACTTCCACACTTACTCTTACTTAACCCTAACTCCACTCTCCCTCTCACTCCTCACTCTCTCTCTCACTCCACACTCTCCCTATCCCTGCACACTCTCCCTACCCCCCCTCTCTCTCTTTCTCTCCTCCAGGTACCAAGAGATAGGGCAAGCAGTGGAAGCATCTTTGATCCACAATGGTGACGGACTAACCCCCTGCACCTCCGCCCCTCCTTCTGCCCTGGCCTCCACATCCGCCTCCACCCGCTTCCACCTGGCCTCCACTCGCACTGTCTGGGAGGCGGTGGTGAGGTGTTTCTCCACTGAGGTGTTCCTGCTTCCACTTCTCCACCGGTTCTGGAAGCTTACTCTGTTGGTCCTGGCTCGTTATCGTACCTGGGTTATCGCCACCACCACCAGGCTGAAGGTGTGTGGTGGTGTGGTGTGGTGTGGTGTTTGGTGTGGTGGTAGTTTTGTGTGGTGTGGTGGTAGTGGTGTAATGGTAGTGTTGTGTGGTGTGGTGTGATGTGTGTGTATGTGTGTGTTTGTGGTGATGGTGTGGTGTATTTGTGGTGTGGTTGTATTGTGTGGTGTTCTATGTTGTGGTGTGTGTGATGTGTAGGTTTTTTTTTTTTGTTGTGTGGTTGTGGTGTGGTGGTGGTGTTGGTGTGGTGGTGGTGGTGGTGGTGGTGGTGTTGTTGTGGTGTGATGTGGTGGTGGTGTGGTGTGTTGTGTTGTGGTGTGGTGTATTGTTTTGTGTTGTGGTGTGGTGGTGGTGTGGTGTGTTGTGGTGGTGATGTGGTTGTGGTGTGTTTTTTTGGTAGTTATAAGGGTGGTTATAATTTTTTTTTATATATATAGTTTGATCTCTCTCTCTCTCTCTCTCTCTCTCTCTCTCTCTCTCTCTCTCTCTCTCTCTCTCTCTCTCTCTCTCTCTCTCTCTCTCTCTCTCTCTCTCTCACTTTTTTCTTTATTCCTCCTTTTCTTTTCTTTTTTCATCACTATCTTTCAATTTTCCAACCTCTTCCTCCTTCACTCTTTTGTCTCTTCTTTCTTCTAATTCTTTTTCCTTCTTCATATCTTCATTCTTTTTATTTCTTTCTCCTTTTCATCCTCCTATCTTTTTTTTCTTTTCTTCCTTCCTCCATCACTTCTTCCAATTCTTCTTATCGTCCTTTCTCTTTTATCTCATTCCTTCTTCATTTCTACCTTTCCTCTTCATCCTTCCTTCCTCCTTCCTTTTCCCAATTCTTTTAATCTTTTCCTTTCCTCCTTTTAATCCTTCTAACTTTTTCTTACTTAAGTTCCTCCTTTAATCCTCCCTATTATCTTTATCCCTTCTGCCTTCATTCCTTCCTTCTACTTCATTCCTTCTTCATTTCCATCTTTATATTCCTTCCTTTTCATCCTTCTGCTTTCTCCCACACTCCATTTCTTATCCTCTCCATATTCTCTCTCTCTCTCTCTCTCTCTGATAACTTCTAACCCCTTGTAACCCCACAGGACCCCACCCTGAGCCCCCAGCCCCAGAGGAAGGTAGATGCAGCCCCCACCACCAGCAGGCCCAGTGGTACCAAGCCCCAGGATGCCCCCACCTCCTTAGAGAAAGCCTCACACAGCAGGTACTCTTGTGATCCTAACCGAACCTAATCTAACCTTAACTAATCTTAACTTTACTAACTTAAACTAACCTAACTTTACCTAATTTGACTTAACCTAACCTAACTTAAATTAACTTAAATTAACCTAATCTAACCTAACCTAACTTTACCTAATTTGACTTAACCTAACCTAACTTAAACTAACCTAATCTAACCTAAATTAACCTAACCTAACCTAACCTAACATAACATAAATAATAGGATAACAAAGGGCCACCAGGGCCCATCTAGGTTATCCTGTATCAGTCGCACAGCGACCTCGTCATCAGTACTTAAAGATACACTTACAAGTACACAATACATTATATACTAATTCTAAATATTTGGCCCATTAATAGGGCTAAGTCCTGCAGCGAAATCCTCTACAATTTGTGGTCCCCATACATGGGGATCATGTCTTGTTTAACTATAGTAAATTTCTTATAAAAACTATCATGTAGTGCTATACATAATTATAAATCTAATAAATTTAAGTGCTTATCTAATCTGTTTTTAAACATTGTCAAACTAGTGCTATTTACAACCGTCTCTGGCAATGCATTCCAGAAGTCTACCACCCTATGACTAAAGAAATATTTTCTTATATCTAACCTGCAGCCTTGCTTTCTTATCTTCCTGCCATGATTTCTAGTCCTATTTCCTCCTCTAAGGTAAAGAAAGATCTCACATCTATGTAGTTTGTATCTGAGAACATTTTAAATAACTCTATCATATCCCTCTTATACATCTCCTCTCAAATGAAAACATGTTTAATTCCTTTAATCTATCTCTATACTCCAGGCGCTTTAATGCTGGTATCATCCTAGTTGCTCTTCTCTGAACTGCTTCTAACATGTTGATATCCTGCCTATAGTGGGGTGACCAGGCCTGTATGCAATACTCTAAATGGGGCCTAACATAGGAATTATATAAGCTACGCACCACTTCCTTACTTTTATAACTAACATTTCTATTTATAAAACCCAGGATCCTATTTGCCCTATTTCTTGCTTCTAAACATTGCTTTGAAAATTTCATAGTCCTGTCTATCACTACTCCTAAATCCTTTCCTTCCTCTACTGCCTCTAGCCAACATCCCTCCATCTCATAGTTAAAGTTTGTGTTGTCTTTACCTAAATGCATAACCTGACACTTTTTAGAATTAAACTCCATCTGCCACCTGTCTGCCCATGCTATTAGCCTGTCCAGGTCTCGTTGTATTCTGTAATTGTCCTTTTCACCCTGTACTGCACATGCTATCTTAGTATCATCTGCAAACTTTGATACTTTGCTACTAATTCCTATATCTAAATCGTTAATGTACACCAAGAAAAGAAGAGGTCCTAGCACTCCAACCTAACCCAACTTAACCTAAACTAAACTAAAATAACCTTTACTTAACCTAACCTTCACTGAACCTAACCTACTCTAACTTAATTTCACCTACCCTAGTGTAATCTAACCTCACTTCACCTAACCTAACTTAACTTGACCTAACCTAGTGTAACCTCACCTAACCTCACTTAACCTAACCTAATTTAACCTAGCCCAACCCAACCCCATCCCAGCCCAACTCAACCTAACCTTTGTGCTGGCTCATAGTTTGGTTTGGTGATTCTTAGGGGTGTTCCTTTTAGGTGTGTGTGTAAGTATTTTTTTTAGTTTTGTTTTTAAGTGTTTGGTTTGAGTGTGTTTGTTTTGGTGGGTGTTTTGTTTCCCTATTTGTGTGTATTGTGTTGGTTTTTTCTTCTTTCTTCACTATCTTTCTGTTTTTTAATCTCTCTCTCTCTCTCTCTCTCTCTCTCTCTCTCTCTCTCTCTCTCTCTCTCTCTCTCTCTCTCTCTCTCTCTCCTCTCTCTCTTTTCTTTCTCCTAATTCTTTCTCTCATATTGTCACATTTTTTTCTTTTCCTTTTCTTTCTTTTTTTTTTTCTAGTGTGTCATGAAATGGTTTGATTGGTTTAATAGTATTTTGTTTTCTTATTTCTTTAAGTGTATTTTGTGTGTTAGTGTGAATGTCATGAGTGTTTGGATGTGTGTTGTGAAGTGGATTGGTTTGGTTTAAGAGTAATGATTTTTTGGGAGGTTTGTCTCTTTGTGTGATAGGCATGAAAGTAATGATATTTTGAGGGTTTCTTCAAGTATGTGTTTTAAAATGTGCTGGTTTGGCTTGAAAGAAATAATGATTTTTTGAGGGGAGTTTGTCTTTCTAAATATGTGTTGTGTTTCTGTTGAGTATGTTGTTAAATGGATTGGTTTGCTATTGAGAGTGATAATATCTTGGGTTTCCTCTTTTAGTATGTGGTATAAAAGTGTTGATTTGGTTTGAGTGTGATTTTTGGGAGATTGTTTTTTGGTGTATTTACCTAGTTGTATTTACCTAGTTGTAGTTTTACAGGGCCTGGGCTTTATGCTCGTGTGGCCCCGTCTCCATATCTACACTTATCCAATTTTTCTTTAAAACTATGTACACTCTTTGCTGACACCACTTCTTCACTCAAACTGTTCCAAGTCTCAACACATCTTTGCGGGAAACTAAATTTTTTAACATCTCTCAGACATCGTCCCTTCCTTAATTTCTTACTATGCAATCTTGTGCTTCTAAAGTCATATTCTTCTCTCAGGATCAGTTTCTCATTATCCACTTCATCCATTCCATTAATCAATTTATAAACTTGTATCAGATCCCCTCTCTCTCTTCTCTGCTCCAAGGTTGGTAGATCCATTGCCTTTAGTCTCTCCTCATATGCCATCCCTTTAAATTCTGTGTGTGTGTTGTGTTGTGTTGGTGTGAATGTGATGGGTGTTTGAGTGTGTTTCTTTGAGTGTGTGTTGTGAAGTGGATTGGTTTAGGTTTGAGAGTAATGATTTTTTGGAGTTTGTCCTTCTAAGTATGTTTTTAAAAATGTGTTGGTTTGATTTGAATGTGATGAGTATTTGGGTGTGTTTCTGTTGAGTGTGTTGTGAAGTTTGGTTTGGTTTGAGAGTAATGATTTTTTAGGGTTTTGTCTTTCTAAGTGTGTGTTATGAGTATATTTTTTTGTTTTTTTGTTTTTTTAAGTGTGTGTTGTGTTGGTGTGAATGTAATGGGTGTTTGGGTGTGTTTCTTTAGAGTGTGTTGTGAAATGAATGGGTTTGGTTTGAGAGTAATAATTTTTCAGGGCTTGTCTTTCTAAGTGTGTTGTGAGTGTATTTTCTTGTTTTTGTTTCTTTAAGTGTGTGTTGTGTTGGTGTGAATGTAATGAGTGTTTGGGTGTGTTTCTCTTGAGTGTGTTGTGAAATGAATGGGTTTGGTTTAAGAATAATTATTTTTTTTCTTTCTTTTAGTATATATGTGGTATAAAAGTTTTGGTTTGGTTTGAAAGTGGTTATTTTTTAAGGTTTCCTCTTTGAGTGTGTGTTGTGTGTTGGTTCATTTTGTATATAATGAATATTTAGATGTATTTTTTGAGTATGTGTTTTGAAGTAAGGTAAAGAACATTAAATTAAACTATAATGATGACATATATTTATTTTTGTTTTTACTTCATGTTTTTTTTACTTGCTTACTTTCTTACTTTATTTATTTATTATTTACATGAAGCAGTTTGACCAAGACAGAAAACAAAACTAAACAAAACTATCGGGCCGCCGTGGTACAGTGGAACCATGCGTGCTTTGGGGTCCGAGGGGTCTCCAAGCGCACGGGTTCAAATCCTGTCCACGGTCCGAGTGTAGGTTGGGCTTCCTCACTCGGGGCAACGGTTTCCTAGCGGGTGGGCTTTGAGATAGGAGGTACCACAAAAAGTATCCCCTTTAGCCCAGAAATTCCCGTGAAAAGCCCACATGGTGTAAATAAAAAATAAAAAACAAACAAACTATAACAACTGACTTACCTTTCCTGTATATAGATCAAGCAGTCTGGACAAGAATTTCACCACCACCACTACTACCACCACCACCACTACTACCAGCACCACCACTACCACCACCAGCAGGAGCAGGAGGGAGGCGGTGGGCTGGTGAGAGATGTGCTGTTGCTGTCGTCGCTGCTGCTGCCAGACTTGTACACCAACACCATCCTGCCTGTCGTGCCACACCTTCCCCAGGACAAACTCACCCTGCTTAGAGGTGTGTGTGTGTGTGCGTGTGCATGTGTGTGTGTTTCTTTCTCTCATGTATTTTATTTATTTATTATTTATTTTTTTGTGTGTTTTCTGTTTTTCTTTCCTCCTTATGTTTTTTTTGTGTGTGTGTTTGTTTGTGTGTGTTTGTTTGTGTTTATATTTTTTTTGTGTGTGTGTGTGTGTGTGTGTGTGTGTGTGTGTGTGTGTGTGTGTGTGTGTGTGTGTGTGTGTTTTCTCTCTTTCTCGCTTTTATCTTTTTCTGTCTGTCTGTGTCTATCTGTCCATAAATCTGTATGTCTACCTTACCTATTCTAATTTAAGCTCCCCTCTTCTACCTAACCCCTAAAAAAAAAAAAAAATCCTACCTGACCACATCCACCTACTACCCATCCACCTATTCCCCTATCCACCTTCCCCCTACAAACACCTCACCTCACCCCCACCTTCCCAAATCCACTTACCTCACCTCCTCAAACACCCTACCCCCCATACTGTACCCCTATCTCCCCAACACCCTCTAATGTTCTCTATCCTTCTAAACCCTCCACTAATCACCCCACCAAATCCTAACCCTAATTGCTCAACCCACTTTAATCACCCCTACCCTCCAACACCCCATACCAAATCCACCTACCCGTCTAAATCCTACCCTTACCTTCTCAACACCCTATAATGACCCCCTTACTCTCCAAAACTGCCCCGAACTCACCTATCACCTCAAATCCTACCTCATAAACCCCACCCCCCTCTCATACCCAACACCCAACCTTGACTCCTTACCCTCCAATACCCCCACCAAACCTCTCTCCCCTGCCAACTACTCCTAAACTCCAACCCCTCTTCTACCCAACATTCAACCTCACCCTCCCCACCCTACTCCTACCTTCCTAACGCCCTCTAATGCCAATCTTACCCTCTAAAACAGCCCCAAAAAACCGACCTACCACCCCAAATACTATCCCCTAAACATCCCCCCCCACCCAACACCCAATCTCACCATCTCCCCACACCCACACAGAGGAGCTCAAGTCACAGAGCCACGCACTGGAGGGTCTTGTTGGTGAGCTGAGCGACACCATCACCGACAGCCTAGTCACCGCCGCTGCACCCTCAGGCAGGTCGCGGACACCCCTCGCCTCTACCGCAGGACCAACCGCGCCCCTCCGTCCTCCCACCAGCCCTACATCGCCTCTGCCGCTGCCGCACTCTCCACTTTTGCTGAGGAGTGTCGTGGGAAGGTGGATGAGGCGCTGGTGGTGCTCTGGTTAACGAGAGCTGCTGGCCAGGTGTCCCAGAGGTGAGAGAGAGAGAGAGAGAGAGAGAGAGAGAGAGAGAGAGAGAGAGAGAGAGAGAGAGAGAGAGAGAGAGAGAGAGAGAGAGAGAGAGAAAAATGAATATGGAAAAAAAAATTAGATAATGAAAGATAAAACAATCACAAAAAAGACTCCTTTTTCTTCTTCTTCTTCTTTTATCTTCCTTCCTTCCTTCCTTCCTTCCTCTTTAATTCTTCTTCCTTTTATTTCTTCTTTCTTCCTTCATGAAATTCTTCCTTCTCCTTAGTTCCACCTTCCTCCTCCTCCTTCTTCTTCCTACTGCTCCTTCTCCTACCTTTCAGCTTTCTCATTTCCTCTTACCTACCTTCTCTCTTATTCCACCTTCCTGCTCCTCTTCTTCCTACTACTCCTACATTTCTTTCTCCTTTTCTGTTACCTTCCCTCTCTCTTACTTTATCATCCTCCTTTTCTTTCTTCTTCTTCTTCTTCTTGTATACTCCCCTACCTCTCACATAAAACAGTCACCAAAGCAAACTCCCCCCCAAAAAAATATATAACTGATCTTCTTTATCCCTTCCTTTATGTTCCCTTGTGTCTCTCCCCCCCCCCTCTCCAAGGTACCGTGGGCTGACTTACGAGGTGCTGAGTTCGGCACACAAGATGGAGGAGTCCCTGAAGAGGCTGAAGAGGGCGCGGGACAGGGGCACCGGTGGCGGGGAAGGGGCGACAGCTGGTCTCTCGGATCATGACAAGATTAGGATACAGATTTGCCTTGATGTGGAGTACTTTGGGGAGCAGGTGAGAGAGAGAGAGAGAGAGAGAGAGAGAGAGAGAGAGAGAGAGAGTGTAGGAAAATATTTGTAGATGTGGGAATGAAAAGGGTTGATAGGAAACGATTTGTAGAGAGAGAGAGAGAGAGAGAGAGAGAGAGAGAGAGAGAGAGAGAGAACTGAGAGAGAGAGAGAGAGAGAGAGAGAGAGAGAGAGAGAGAGAATAAGAGAGAGAGAGAGAGAGAGAGAGAGAGAGAGAGAGAGAGAGAGAGAGAGAGAGAGAGAGAGAGAGAGAGAGAGAGAGAGAGAGAGAGTTTGTGTAAGTATGGAAGGAAGGAAATTATAGATGTTTAAATGAAAAAAAGCTTGATAGAAAGTGACAGGAGAGAGAGAGAGAGAGAGAGTGTTTTGGTGAATGTATTAATGACACGATTTCATTTTAAGTATTTGAAACATTGAAAAAGATGTAATAATAGTTTTTTATACTCTCTCTCTCTCTCTCTCTCTCTCTCTCTCTCTCTCTCTCTCTCTCTCTCTCTCTCTCTCTCTCTCTCTCTCTGCTAACCTAACAGAACTTCCCAAAAAACTAATTTTATCCCTAATCCAATCCAATCCTAACCTTAACAACTTAACCCAACCTAACCTAATCTAACCTAATCTAATTCCATCTCCACAGCTGCGCGGCCTCTCGGTGGACGTGGAGGGCGTGGACTCCTTCTCCGCGCTGCTCACCATGGTGCAGCAGGCGAGGGATGGCTCCTTCGTGCCCTAGGAATCCTGCTGCCTGTGTGTGTGTGTGTGTGTGTCCTGGGAAATCAAAAGGGGCGTGGCTGTTTGTTACTCTCTCTCTCTCTCTCTCTCTCATGAAAGGTTACTGTATGTCATTTCATTATGGTTGGCAAGACGCTGTGAAAATAATCAGTGAAATGAATAATCTGTTTGTTACTCTCTCTCTCTCTCTCTCATGAAAGGTTATTGTATGTCATTTCATTATGGTTGGCAAGACGCTGTGAAAATAATCAGTGAAATGAATAATAAAGTTCATGAAGTGTTTTTTTTTTTTAATGAAGTAAATAAATAAGTTAAGAATATACGAAGGATTTATTTTGTCCAGACCTTTTTGTTATTTCACTATGGCAATACGTTGACAAGTCGCTGTGAAAATAAACCAGTAGGTAAGTAAATGATGAAGGGTTTTGTATACGTGTGGCAGATTAGTGGAACAGATTTTGTTATTTTCATCTTCAATGCATTTTTCAATTATATTTTTATCACTCACTTTCCAGATCCCTGTAGACTCGTAGAGAATGGAAGCGGTTCTAAACTCCTGAATAGAGATTTGAAGCAGTTCTGCGCACTGTACCTGCCCAGCTAACTAAACCCTTTGAAAACCATTGAAATCTTACTTAATTATATATATATATATATATATATATATATATATATATATATATATATATATATATATATATATATATATATATATATATTTATATAAAACATTAAAAGTCTCAATAATCTTACTAAAATCGCTATAAACTTAAATCTTACCAAAAGCAATACTAGTTAAATCTTACTAAAAAATATTAAAAGCCTAGTTAAATCTTACTAAAAAGCACAAAATCTTACAAACTATTATCAAGAATTAAAAGAATTACCGCATCTTATAAAACATCCAACTCTTATTGAAACCATCAAAATCTTACTACGGTAGACTACCTAAATCTTGATAAGCTAACTTTAAAATGCCAATAAATCTTACTAAAACCATTGCTCTCACTGAACCTTGCTGAGAGAGAGAGAGAGAGAGAGAGAGAGAGAGAGAGAGAGAGCATAAAAATCTCATTAAACAGGATTCAACTCCATTCAAATCCCGCGAAAAGGAGACAATAGAGGGTTCAAGTGGTGGGGTGGATAAGGGTGGAGGAGGAGGAGGCTAGGGAAAGTGGACGTAGTGTGGGAAAAGTTTTCGGGGAAGTGGAGGGTGGCGGGCATGTGGTGGTGGTGGTGGTGGAGGGTAGACCTTTGATTATAATGAGAGATAAAGGAGGAAAAAAATATTGGGTGCTGAGAGAGAGAGAGAGAGAGAGAGAGAGAGAGAGAGAGAGAGAGAGAGAGAGAGAGCAAATAATTAAATATTGAGTGTTACATAGCCTATACTTGAATTACATTAATGAAACTAAAATTATTAATTCTCACTATCTTTTACGTGTGAATGATAAAAAAATCGAAAAAAAACGAGAGAGAGAGAGAGAGAGAGAGAGAGAGAGAGAGAGAGAGAGAGAGAGAGAGAGAGAGAATGTAGTGAAAACCTAATATAAAGTTTAAATAAAAAAGAAAGAGAGAGAGAGAGAGAGAGAGAGAGAGAGAGAGAGAGAGAGAGAGAGAGAGAGAGATTTAACAGGTGACAACATAAGCTTTTTCTAAGATAGGTACATCGCTAGCTAATTAGGTACAGGTGTAGCAAAGTCATGGGAAGGTGAAATGAAGCCTAACACACACACACACACTCTCTCTCTCTCTCTCTCTCTTTAAGGAAGGAAGAGGAAAAGGAAGGAACAAAAGAAGGACTAAAAGGAAGATAGAGAGATGGTAATAGGAGATAGAGAAAAAAAATAAAGGAAAATGGAAATAAATAAAAAGAATAAGTAAGATATTAAATTAGATAAATAAAAGAAAAAGTAGGCTAAAATAAGCAAGAAAAGGAGAAGTGAGGGAGAAAGTGAAGGAGACGAGAGAGAAAGAAGATAGAGAAAGAAAAGAGAAATGAGATCAAAGAAAAGGGAAAGGAATTAGCTCAGAATGACGTAAGATTTATGAAAGAAAACGGAAATTAAAGAGACTGAAGGAGAAAGTGAATGAGAGAGAGAGAGAGAGAGAGAGAGAGAGAGAGAGAGAGAGAGAGAGAGAGAGAGAGAGATAAAGAAAGGAAATTGCAGGAGGAGGATATAGTGAATGAAGGAGAAAGTGGAGAGAAAAAAAGGAGAGGGTGACAAATAAATAAAAAAAAGGAAAATTGGAATAATGGAGGAAGATTAAGTGAAAGTCTCTCTCTCTCTCTCTCTCTCTCTCTCTCTCTCTCTCGTAAGTGTCGTTTATCACATGAATTATCGTATCACGTCACCCAGTAGCATAAGAAACAGTGTCTCATAAAGTACCGAACATAAATAAGTAATATTCTGGTGTCAGTTTATCATAATTGAATAACATCTTAGAAACTCGGAAGGTGCTGGTCTTTTATTGATTTTTTTTTTCCCTATGAGTTAGCAGACAATAATTCTTAAGTGCAAAAAATCTTAAAATGGAGGAAGGAATGTGAGACTAGATAGAAGAACAAGAACAAGATGAACAAGAACAAGAACAATAACAAGAGAAGAAGAAGAAGAAGAAGAAGAAGAAGAAGAAGAAGAAGAAAGAGGAGGAGGAGGAAATAAAAGAGATTCCCGCTAAAAGTTTCTCGCTAATGCAGTGTGTTTACCTACATTTCTTTTTGTCTCTCTGTGTTTCTCTATAACGATGTGTGTAATAAGAATGCATCTGTTAGTTTTCTTTGTATTTATTTAATTGTATGTTTATTCCTTTATATATAATTTCCTTATATATTATTTCCGATAACTAATTATATAAACATCCTTAAAAAATGTATATACACATCGTCCAATCTATAGGTAGGCTATATACATTACCTTTACTACTATGTACCTATTCGTTTATTTGTTTTATTTATCTATTTCTATGATTCTTTCTATAATAAACACCAGACCTGGGCGCAGCTTTTATTTTCCATGTACGACTTCAGCTTTGTGACTGCCGCTGGATCTGGTGCAATTCCGACTTTGCGACTCTATTTTGGGCCCCCACAGTGCGACTTCCCACCAAGTAGCGACTTTGCGACTGCGACTTTTTCCCGGTCCGTCTCCGCAAATTTACGAAGTAAAGTTCAGCGCTTTTATAAGATTCATGATGCGGCAAACTGGTGAAAATCGTAAAGTCACAACTCAGTGCCGCGCAGCATCCCAACTCTGACAGAGCAAAAAAATCAAACTCTTTTAGCTATATTTATTTTCATCTATTGTCAGTTCACTTTACAGTTTCATTCATTTATCATTTATGCTTCATTTTCTTGACTAAGTAAATTTTGCTAACCTGTACCAAAAAAACGATATATTATTGTTTCCTTTACTTATTCTTTTTGACCTCTTATCTTTGGTGACCCCGTAAGAAAGGCACCAAGTCAGCATGAAAAAAATTGAAAACCCCGCCACAGCCAGTCTTTCCCGCGGTGTGGCGAGGGAAGGTTGCATCATTCAGGCCATTAGAGTTACATAAGGTACAGGTTGTGATACCGCTGAACTTTCCCCTGGCTCACCTTTGCCTAATTAATTGGAGTCAAGGTGGAGTGAACAGGTGGCGGGGTGAGTGTGGCTTGTCGCTAATTGGCTGTTTGAGTTCCCTCGTTACGTAGTTAGTGAGATAAGGAAAGTAATTATATAGTGAGTAATTACATTTCAGAAACTAATTATGTATACGTATAGTGGAAAGATAATTATGTAATGGAAAATAATTATAGTGAAACGGTGATTACATGTTGAAAAGTGATTATTTATAGTGAAACAGTGATTACATACTGAATTATATATAGTGAAACAGTGATTACATATTAAAAAGTATATATATGTAGTGAAACTGATTACATACTGAATTGTATATAGCAAAACTGATTATATATTGAAAAGTAATTATATATCAGCGAAAACAGAGACTACATGTTGAAAAGTTATTACATATAGTGAAACTGATTACACGTTGAATTACATATGCAGTGAAAGTGATTACATATTGAAAAGTAATCATATACAGCGAAAACAATGATTATATTTTGAAAGGTAATTATATATAGTGAAACTGATTACATATTGAATTATATATAGTGAACCAAAGGATTACATATTGAAAAGTAATTATATAGAGTGGAAACAGTGATTACATATTGAAAAGTATGTAATTATAATAGGGAAACAATGATTACGTATTGGAAAGTATGTAATTACGATAGGGAAACTGATTACATATTGGAAAGTATGTAATTATAATAGGGAAACAGTGATTACGTATTGAAAAGTATGTAATTATGATAGGGAAACACTGATTACATATTGAAAAAAGTATATAATTGTGTATAGGAAAATAATTATGTATTGTATGTAAACACGTAACAACAGTGAAAGCTACTACACAACGAAAGACGAATTACACTAGATCAATTACACTAAGAAGATACTAGCGATTACATAGAGGACAAGTAATTAGGCCATAAAGTGAAACAGTAATTACATTTTAAAACACTAATTACCATAAAAGTTGTAACACCGCGAAAGATGAATTGCATTAGATCAATTACACTTAAGAAAACACTAACAATTATATACGGAAAAATAATTAGTCCGTAGAGTGAAACTAATTACATATAAAAAGGTAATTACAGTGATTACACCACGAGAGATGAATTACACTTGATCGATTACCTAAAGAAAAACACTAATGATTACATACAGAAAAATAATTAGGTTCTAGAGTGAAAGTAATTACATATAGAAGGGTAATTACAGTGAAAGCTAGTACACCACGAGATATGAATTACACTAGATCGATTACACTTAAGAAAACACTAATAATTACATACGAAAAAGTAATTAGCCTAAAGAGAAACAGTAATTACATAAAGAAAGGTAATTACAGTGAAAGCTATTACACCACGAAAGACGAATTACACTAGATCAATTACACTTGAGAAGACACTAGCAATTACATACAGAAAAAGTAATTAGGCTAAAGAGAAACTAATTACATAAACAAAGGTAATTACAGTGAAAAATTACACTAGATCGATTACACTTAAGAAAACACTAATAATTACATAGAGGAAAAGTAATTAGGCTAAAGAGTGAACCAGTAATTACATACAGAAAGGTCATTACAGTGAAAAATTACACTAGATCGATTACACTTAAGAAAACACTAATAATTACATACGAAAAAGTAATTAGGCTAAATAGTGAACCAGTAATTACATATAGAAAGGTAATTACAGTGAAAAATTACACTAGATCGATTACACTTAAGAAAACACTAATAATTACATACAGGAAAAGTAATTAGGCTAAATAGTGAACCAGTAATTACATATAGAAAGGTAATTACAGTGAAAAATTACACTAGATCGATTACACTTAAGAAAACACTAATAATTACATACGAAAAAGTAATTAGGCTAAATAGTGAACCAGTAATTACATATACAGTGAAAGCATTGATAACACCCGTGACTAATTAATTATATATATACCAGACCAATTACATAGAAAGCTTGCGTGTGTAATTCGTTAGATGATAAAAAAAAGAAAGAAAAAGAGAGAAAATGAAAGTGAAAATAAAAATGAAAGCTGGAAAATGAAATAAGAAAATGAAAGAAGGAAAAAAAATAGTGAATGCAAATGAGAGAATGATAAATAGACATGATAGTGAAATAATGAAGAAAAGAAATGAAAGCAAAAAATAAGAAAAATAGTTAACAGTGAACGTAAATGAAAGAAAAATAATGAATAATAAATAAAACAGTGAATAATGAAGACGATGACAGTGAAATAATGAAAAAAATGGGAGAAAACGGAAAAAAAATCAAATAATAGAAAATGAAAAAAAAGAAAATGAAAAAGGGAAACTATAATGAATGAAAATGAGAGGAAAATGGTGTATAGTGAATAAAATAGTGAATAATGAAGAAATGATAGTGAAATAATAGAAAAAGAAAGAAAAGAAAGAAAATGACAAGTTAGCTACAGGCGCTAAAAATAAATTGACATCTGATAGTGAATAATGAATAGTGAGCGATAGATAGTGAATGTTATAGTGAAAGGGAGTAAATAGTGAATATGAATAGATAAAAAGGTCAGAATAGAAGGAAAGGGAAAGTGAAAAGGCGGTAAGAAGAGAGAGAGAGAGAGAGAGAGAGAGAGAGAGAGAGAGAGAGAGTGGGAAAAAACAGCGAGAATGAAAGAAGGAAAAAGAAAACGAAATAGAAAATGTGCGTAACGTGAATAATGTGTAGCGGGGACTGTTGTAAATTGACCAAGGGGAATTAGGGGGGAGGGGGGGACTGTGTGACCTTTCTACTCCCCCTCCCATCCTCCCCCTACGTCCAGCCCTACCCAGCCCTCCAGCACCCAAGCCCCCCTCTGGCGACCATCTGGGTGAGTTAATGAGAGAGAGAGAGAGAGAGAGAGAGAGAGAGAGAGAGAGAGAGAGAGTCATGTCCAAACTTTTGAAATCATATTATATTTTTGACAGAGAGAGAGAGAGAGAGAGAGAGAGAGAGAGAGAGAGAGAGAGAGAGAGAGAGAGAGAGAGAGAGAGAGATCCCCAATCTTTTGAAATCTTATTATATCTTAGAGAGAGAGAGAGAGAGAGAGAGAGAGAGAGAGAGTCATCCCCAATCTTTTGAAATCTTATTAAATCTTAGAGAGAGAGAGAGAGAGAGAGAGAGAGAGAGAGAGAGAGAGAGAGAGAGAGAGAGAGAGAGAGAGAGAGAGAGAGAGAGAGAGAGAGTCATCCCCAATCTTTTGAAATCTTATTAAATCTTAGAGAGAGAGAGAGAGAGAGAGAGAGAGAGAGAGAGAGAGAGAGAGAGAGAGAGAGAGAGAGAGAGATAACACGTAGGCTTGTTTTCATTAATGACTGTTCTTTTTTTCCTTTTTTTCCCCTCCTGCTAACATCACCAAACATTATCCATTTAAATATATATCGAATTATTTTTTTCCCCGCGACAGTAAATGTTTATAGTGTGCTCTAAATATTTCTTCCCCCAGGACTGTTTGTAAAGGTCTCAGGATTGGCTGGTGGGATTATCATGCACGTATGTTGCTTAAGTATTTATTTTATCTATTGTATTTCTTCATATGTTGTAGAATCGTCATTGAATTTGCTACTAGAATCTCTTAAAAACACTTGTGGACTGTATAAATTGTTACTGAAATCTCTTATCCTCCTCAGTACCATGATAAGTTTCCATATTCATTCTGGTTACTATTTGGTGATTTGATACAGCTTCAGAAACTTATATGGGGGATTAAAATAGTGAAGACTCTGGCCATTAACCTTCTGACCTCCATAGACCCTTCTTAATGTAAATAAATGGTCTAATCGTACCCAACACGCAAGGTAAAGATGCGTCCCGGTACTGAAGAGGTTAAAAATACTTGTAGATTACATTAACTTACATCACTATTTGTTAAACGATCAATAGGGTGGTTTGTAATGCATGAAGGCCACAATAACTTCCTCTACAACCTGTTTAACTATCATTAAAATCATAAAGCACTCGAACACCACAATAACTTTCACCACAATAACCTAAAG
>NC_059260.1:5791388-5811388 GCF_017591435.1 Portunus trituberculatus | reverse complement strand
TTCCTCTTCAATCAAAACATACCTTATTCCTAACCTCTCTCTCTCTCTCTCTCTCTCTCTCTCTCTCTCTCTCTCTCTCTCTCTCTCTCTCTCTCTCTTCCCTTGTCTTTAAATCAGTTAGTCGATCACATAAACCTCATTGGTAACTATTTTCCCTTCACCATCCCTCTCCCTCCTCCTCCTCCCGTTTTCTATCAAATAAACCTCATTCCTGTTTTTTTCTCTTCCTTAACACTTCTTCCCTTTGTGTCTCTAAATTAGTTAGTCTGTCAGTTAAACCTCATTATAGTTTTGTTTTCCTTCCATCTTCATTCTTCCCTCTTCTATTAATTACACCTCATTGTTATTTTTTCCCTTCCTTAACGTGTTTTTCCTTCGTGGCTTTAAATAAGTTAGTCAGTCAGTTAAATCTCATTATAGTTTTTCTTTCCTTCCTCGCCATCTCTTTTTTCACTTTTCTAACAAATAAACCTCATTGCTATTTTTATCTATTTCCTCAACACTTGTCCTTCCCTTCGTGTCTTTCAATTTGTCAAGTCAATCAGTTAATCTTTACTGCTAACATTTTTTTTCCTTCCTCACCATCCCTCCTTCCTTCCTCTGTTAGATACACCTCATTATTATTTTTTTTTTCTCTTCTACAACACTTCTCCTTCCCTTCATGTTTTTAAATCAGTCAGTTGATCAGTTAGTCTTTATTGTTATTGTTTTTTCATCCTTCCTCACCATCCCTCCTCCTTCTTTCCTTTTCTGTCAAATAAACCTCATAATTGCTTTTTTTCCCCCTTCTACAACACTTTTCCTTTCCTTCGTGTCTTTAAATTTGTCAGTCAATCAGTTAATCTTTATTTATTTTTTTTTATTTACCTATCCTCACCGTCCCTCCTACTTTCCTCTTCTGACAAATATACCTAATTACTATTTATTTCCATTTCCTCAGCACTTTTCCTTCCCTTCGTGTCTTTAAATTTGTCAGTCAATCAGTTAATCTTATTGCTAACTTTTCCCATCCTTCCTCACTGCCCTTCGTTCTTCTCTCTTCAGTCAAACTCCTTTATTTTTAACTTCCATTGTTCACCTTTTTCCACCTACCCTTTAGATTATTCAGTCGATCAGTTCATCTTTTTGCTATCTTTTTACCCTTCCTCAAAATCCTTCCTTCTTTCCTCTTCAATCAAAAAACGCTTTATTTTTAACTTTATTTTGTTCATCACTCATTCTTTTCCTGTCTTTAAAATCAGCCACTCGATCAGTTCTTTATTGCTAACTTTTTTTTTTTTTTTCCCTCCCTCACCATCCTTCGTTTCTCCCTCTTCAGTCAAACAAGCTTAATTTCTAACTTTTCCCTTCACCATTTTTTTTTTTTTATCTATTCTTTATAAGTCAGCCAGTCGATCAGTTAATCTTTTCTTTTCCCTTCCTCACCATCCTTCGTTCCTCCCTCTTCCATCAAACACGCTTTATTTCTTACTTTTTTTCCCCTCACCACTCATTCCCTTCCTGTCAGTCAGTCAATCAGTTCATCTATATTGCTAACTTTTTTTTTTCACTCTTCCTCATCACTCTGCTTTAAATCAGTCAAAATATTCTTCCTAGCTTTTTTCTCTCTTCCTCATCACTTCTCTTTTTCCTCCTCCTTTTCTTTCTTTTCTATCTTTTCTCTCTTTCTCACCCTCTCCTTGTCTTCCAATCAGACCTCATTAACTCCTTTCTTCACACCTCTTCTTCCTCCTCCTCTTCCTCCTCCTCCTCCTTCCTCATCAACCTTCCTCTTTTCCTCTTCATTGTCTTTCTTTTCCTTTTTTTCTCCTTTCCTCATCTTCCAACCTAACCTTATTTCCCACTCACTTTCTAAATATCTCCCTTCTTCACACCTCCTCCTCCTCCTCCTCCTCCTCCTCCTCCATCTTTATTTTAGTTAGTGTACCGTAGGATAAGAGAAGATGTCGATAGCAGCTCTTTTCTTTCAGCCTTTCCTATCACATCTTTGACTTTCTCTCTCCCTGTGCTCTCTTGTTTTCCTTCCTTGAGCCCTGGTGTCCTTCAGCCTTTCACTTGTAGAATCTGTAGTGTTTGTTCTTTCCTTTGTATTCCTTTGCATTCCTTTGTGTTCCTTCTCCTTCTCCTATTCCTCTTCCTCTTCCTCTTCCTCTTCCTCTTCTTCTTCCTCTTTCTCCCTTTTCACTCGTAGAATCTGTTGTGTCTTCTTTCCTTTGTATTCCTTTGTATTCCTTTTGTATTTCTCTTTCTCCTCCTCCTCCTCCTCCTCCTCCTCCTCCTCCTCCTCCTCCTCTTCTTCTCTTTTCACTCGTAAAATCTGTTGTGTCTTCTTTCCTTTGAATTCCTTTGTATTCCTTTGTATTTCTCCTCCTCCTTCTCCTTCTCCTTCTTTTTCTCCTCTTCCTCCTCCTCCTCCTCCTCCTCCTCCTCCCCCTTCCTCCCTCACCGGAACCTGACATACCCGCGATGCACTCAACCAGGTAAGAACGCAGGTAAATTATCTTTTTGCATCTAGTTTTCCTGTTGGTTTTCTCCTTTTTGCCTCCGCCAGCACGCGTCATGTCCGGCGGGTCGCTTCGTTTCGGCGCTCAAAAAAAAAACGCGGGGAGGAAATACTAATGCAGGAGATTTGAATTGTGTTGATGCTCTCTCTCTCTCTCTCTCTCTCTCTCTCTCTTGTTTTGACTCACGCAGCTTTCTTTCTTTCTCTTTTTCTTTCTCGCGTTTCATAACAGTTCGTAGTCAGTGTTTGATCTCTCACTGCTGTTTTTAAAGGTCACAGAGATGATTAGCCGGGTTTTCAAGAGTGTTTCTCCAGTTAATAATGTAGATATCTTGTCAATCTGCCTCTAGAACCGTAAAAATACCTTAAAAACTCGTATATATTTAACTCCTTCAATACTGGGACACATTTTACCTTAAGATTTGTGTACGATTATTTTATTGACATTAGGAAGAGTCTATGGAGGTCAGAAAATGAATAGCCACAGTCTTCACTATTTTAATCCTCCACATGAGTTTCTGAAGCTGTGTAAAATCACCAAATAGTCACCAGAATGGACATGGAAAAGGGTAAGATGAGAGAGTATGAGTAAGATGTTTTAAAACCACAACACTGACATAACATGAGGAAATAAGGAAAGCTGCAACACATTACCTTATTACCCTCACCCATAATGTCAATAAGTCAAGCCGTACATACATACATACATACATACACATACACATACATACATACATGCATACTTACATACATGCATACATATTTACGTGTACATATACATACACACACATACACATATTGTGATTGCAATGTTGCACGCAGCTTTTAGTTATGTACTTAATAGGTTAACTCCATACACGAAAAAAATTTCAAAATTAAATAAACAAAACGATACACAACTCCGAAATGCACGTACGATATATTCTAAGATCAATTACGCATGAAGCGTTCAGCACTGTACCAAGATTCCGTCACAAGGTACTAGAATAACCGGAAAAAAAACAATATGAATCACTGATCAAAACATACAACTTCGCATCAATTTAAATCTAAATCATATTTCAGTTATTAATCAAAATAGCACAAAAAATCACACTTCAATTATTAATCAAAATAGCACAAAAAAAAAAAAAAAAAAAATCACACTTCAATCACTAACCAAAAACACAAAAATCACACTTCAATCAATGATCAAGATATCAAAAAGTTACACATCAAATAGAATTAAATGTAACACATCCTACCAACACAGCCCACCAACTGAGCTGCGACTGACTGCACTGCAAACTTTTAAGCTCTACTTACGAACAACAATATTTTGAGCTGAGCCATCTCGCCCTTGTCTCGCCCTCGTCTGACCCCTTCAGATCCGGGACTTCCTTCAGCAAGGCTCTCTGATTTCTCTCTCTCTCTTCCTAGTGCCCAGCTGCTGCTTATATTTCAATTCTCTTCACAACTATTTTGCCCCGAACCGTTATTGCACATAGAGTTAATTTTCGTGACTTTCTCCCATATAGTTCCTTCTTAATCCCCTCCTTGACTCACTGTCACCTGATGTTTCCACGTCTTACTTGTCGTCAGCTGACCTTCTGTTTGCTCGTCGCCGGTCACGCTGCCCTTCTGACCGTGTTCGCTGGACCCAGATATGGGGAGAAGGTTCTCGAATCTTCTTCTCTCCTGTTCCGTCACTTATCAGAACTTGCTTGTAGATTTCTAATTTGCCTTTACATCCTTAGCTTGCTTGTTTTCGACTGTTTCATTTTGACATTACTTATGCATCTCTCATTATTGTTTGTCTCTTGCTGTCTTCTGCTGCGTCCGTCCCTGGAAACTTCCCGGGTTTGGTATGTGTTATTCGTATTCTGTCCTTCGTATTTGTCTTTTGCCGGCTTCTACTTCTGCCTCCGTGGAAACTCCCTGGCCTGGATGCTGTTGTCATACTCGTGGTTCACCGGCAAGTGATCTGTACTGTCATCTTACTGTTTGCTTTAGTATCTACCATCTGCTCGTCCCACTGGCTCTTCTGCTTCTCTGTCTACTCTTCTCTTCCTTCTATATTCTGCCTCTCTTACTACCATTTCTACTGTTTTTCCTTTTGTGCCTTCCTTGATATTTTTTCTACTTTCTTCTGCTCCTGCGTCGTCTCAGGTCTCAACACACATATACATACATACATACATACATACATCTATACATACAGGGATATATAATGGCAAATAGAAGTAAAGAGAGACAGATTTATATTCACATACAAATATCGATTGCATTATACGTACATACATACATACATACATACATACATACATACGTACATACATACATACGTACATACATACATACATACATACGTACAGACATACAGACGGATAAATAACAAATCTGACAGAAAAACACACAGAACACAGACAAATAGATAGACAGACAGACAATCAGACAGACAAATAGACAGAGAGACAGACAGACAGACAGACAGACAGAAAGACAGACAAACAAATAAATAGAGATGAATAGACAGACAGACAGACAGCCAGACAGACAGAAAGACAGACAGACAAATAACAGAGAGACAGACAGACAGACAGACAGAAAGAAAGAAAGACAAACAAATAATTAAAGATGAATAGACAGACAGACAGCCAGACAGACAGAAAGACAGACAGACAGACAGACAAATAAAGAAGTAAACAGACAGACAGACAGGCAGACAAAACTAGAGCAAGGTTGACAGAGAGAGAGAGAGAGAGAGAGAGAGAGAGAGAGAGAGAGAGAGAGAGAGAGAGAGAGAGAGAGTGTTTGTTATTTTCCCTGATGGCATTTTTTTTCCCTCTGGACGTTAATAAGTGTGTGTGTGTGTGTGTGTGTGTGTGTGTGTGTGTGTGTGTGTGTGTGTGTGTGTGTGTGTGTGTGTGTGTGTGTGTGAGGGCGCCGTTCAGCCTACTAAACTTTACCAATGCTATTTTTTTTGCACGAGTGTTTTTGTGTTTGATAAGTTATAATATCCTTCGCCAGTATCAACGCCATTACTTGTGGTTTTGTGCGTGTGTGTGTTTTAGATTGGAGAATATCTTGCGACGCTCGTTTTAATTATATCTTTTTTTCCTTTTTTTTTCTTTTTTTTTCTCTCAGTTTCCTCACCAGTATCATTTCAGTCACTGGTATTTTTCCTTATATACAAGATTAATCTGCTAATGAAAAGAAAAAAAATCTTGCAACATTCATATTACTATTATTTATTTTTTTTGTATATATTTCTAATCAATATCGTAATTAACCCCTTCAGTACTGAGACGTATTTTTATCATGAGTTTTGGGAGTGATTAGACGATTTTATTTATTTATTTTTACGTTATGGCCTATAGCGCCTGTAAACTTGAAGAGTATATGTGGGAAGCGCTGTTAACCTTTCTTCCATTAGTGGCGCAGGCAATTTGATTTAAAGTGGTACCCATATTAGGGCCCATATCACCTCCCAAGTGCATCTTTGGTGTAATCACCTAGAACCTGGGTATCATGGTGACGTGTAGGTAATTTTAAACCACTCGACAAATAACATGGTTTCAAAGTGGTACGTGGTAGATTTGAACCTACGCGTGGACGTCTGCCCGATCCCACCACCACCACCTTATCCACTATGCCACCGCCTTCCTTTGACAGCCCTTACATTAGATAGGGCCTATGGAGGTCAGAAGATTAATGGTCTTCACTACTTCAGTCCCCAAGTAAGTTTCTGAAGCTGTGTCAAATCACCAAGCAGTAAGCAGAATGAATATGGAAACGTGTCCTGGTACTGAAGGGGTTGATATGAATGACTTACTATATCCATTTCTATCAATTTTATAACCAATACCAATAATCTTCCAACATCCACATCAGTTATTTCTTTTGTTTTCTTTTGTTTTTAGATACATTTCCCAATCAATATCTTAATTAATATCAGTAGCTTACCAGTATCTTTCTTATCAGTCTAGTAGCCAATACATTCCCAAGGCATTACATATTCACTATTTTTTTTACCTACATATAAGTAACGTTCGCCAGATTGGTAAAAACAACCCCATTACATTCACTTAATTTTATTTTACATATATATATAACAAATCTTCAATACTCATATCAAAAACACCACATTATATTCATATATTTTTTTTTTTTACATCTATCTAAGAGACATTCGCCAGATTAAAAAGAAAAAAAGCTATTACGTTCACTTAATTCTTTTTTACATAAATATAAAAAGTCTTCGCTACACCGATAAAAACAAGACGCCACATTACATTCACAGTTTTTTTTTTCCTTCTTTTTTCATGCCACACACATAAACAAAGTAGCCAAGTGGTCAAAACAAGGACAAGCAACATTTCCAGAACTAGTGATATGGAGGGAACAATAAATCCAGGCATAAGAAAGAGACAGGAGGGAATTGGTTTTCAGAGTGGTGGACGACTGGAAGGGAGTCAGCACTGAGGGAGATTTTTTTTTTTTTCATATAAGAGAAAGGACCAGCCAAGGGGAACAAAACACTTAAAAAAAAAAGGCCTACTTCAATGCTGGTTCTGTAGAAGATAAGTAAAGGGTTAGCCAAAATTAGGAGCAAATGTCTTGATACCTCCCTGTAAAAAGAAGTCAAGTCGTAAGAAGATGGAAATACAAAGGCAGGTAAGGAGTTCCAGAGTTAGCTTGTTGGTGGTGAGTGGGAGAGTCACTAGGGAGCTTTGAGAGATGAGACAGGCTGGGGATGATGGCTGGAAATAGGCGTGTTTCTTAGGGACAACGGCGTGTGTAGACCAGATGGCTTCCTACAGCTTCCCTTATTGTTCTACCTAGTGCAGGGATTCTCAGCATGGGAGTTCACTAGAAGATTTCCATGGGTACTTAGATAGCTGATCTGACAATATCCTCAGCAGCACCATTGCATATTGAGTTAGTATGAGCCACTAAAGTAACATTCTGCTCAGTGTCAGGTAGATAATCTTGTCACTCAGGGTGTTCGTAACGGGGAAAAGGTTGAGTCTGTTCTGGTGAGTGGAGGGGCGTGGGCTTCAGAGGTAGAGGTGCTGGGAATTACTTACTGCACATTTATCATCTCATCCACCTATTTCGTGCATGTTTTTTCGTCTCGTCCACTATAATTTTTTCTTTTAGTTTTGTCGCTGTTGTTCTTGTTGTAATAGTAGTAGTAGTTATTGTTGTTGGTGTTGGTGTTGTTGTTGTTGTTTCTATCTAATTGTCTGCTTTTTTTTTCTCTAATCTTTTCTTGTAATTTTTCTTTTAATGTTATTCTTTGTTTATTTCTAATTCTGTGTTTTTGCCTCTTTTCGTTTCTTATATTTCTTCTACTGTTATTGTTTGTTTACTTCTAATTGCCTGTTCTTATTTTTTTCCAAGTCGCCTGTGCAGATTTATGGACGGGTGTGATAGGTATGAAATAGGTAGGTATGTTTCTTATAGGGACTGCCACGTGTAGGTCTTCTTTTATGTGAGAGGGGAGAGCTGGCTTAGGACGACATAAAAAAAAAAAAAAATATATATATAGAGGCCCACAAACTTACTAGTCCCCTTGCAGGTCCGAGAGAGTTAGCTTTAAAAAAAAAGGATAAATGACTTGAAACCTCCCTCTTAAATGAAGTCAAGTCATAGGAAATTGAAACGATAGAAATAGGCAGGGAGTTCCAGAGTTTACCAGTGTAAGGTATGAATGACTGAGAGTACTGGTTAACTCCTGCATTAGAGAGCTGGACAGAGTAGTGGTGAATGATTGAGAGTACTGGTTAACCCTTGCATTAGAGAGGTGGACAGAGTAGTGGTGAATGATTGAGAGTACTGGTTAACCCTTGCATTAGAGAGGTGGACAGAGTAGTGGTGAATGATTGAGAGTACTGGTTAACTCTTGCATTAGAGAGGTGGACAGAGTAGTGGTGAATGATTGAGAGTACTGGTTAACTCTTGCATTAGAGAGGTGGACAGAGTAGTGGTGAATGATTGAGAGTACTGGTTAACTCTTGCATTAGAGAGGTGGACAGAGTAGTGGTGAATGATTGAGAGTACTGGTTAACTCTTGCATTAGAGAGGTGGACAGAGTAGTGGTGAATGATTGAGAGTACTGGTTAACTCTTGCATTAGAGAGGTGGACAGAGTAGTGGTGAATGATTGAGAGTACTGGTTAACTCTTGCATTAGAGAGGTGGACAGAGTAGTGGTGAATGATTGAGAGTACTGGTTAACTCTTGCATTAGAGAGGTGGACAGAGTAGTGGTGAATGATTGAGAGTACTGGTTAACTCTTGCATTAGAGAGGTGGACAGAGTAGTGGTGAATGATTGAGAGTACTGGTTAACTCTTGCATTAGAGAGGTGGACAGAGTAGTGGTGAATGATTGAGAGTACTGGTTAACTCTTGCATTAGAGAGGTGGACAGAGTAGTGGTGAATGATTGAGAGTACTGGTTAACTCCTGCATTAGAGAGGTGGACAGAGTAGTGGTGAATGATTGAGAGTACTGGTTAACCCTTGCATTAGAGAGGTGGACAGAGTAGTGGTGAATGATTGAGAGTACTGGTTAACCCTTGCATTAGAGAGCTGGACAGAGTAGTGGTGAATGATTGAGAGTACTGGTTAACCCTTGCATTAGAGAGTTCTCCTTAATTGTTTTCCTTTTCTTACTTTCTTGTGTTGTAATGTAATAGGACCAATGTCTGTAAGTTCTCACCTGTACTGACCTTCACCACATCTCCCTCAGGTACTGGTTTGTGTGTTAATGTCGTATTAATGTCAACACCTTACTAATACTTCTTATCAGTTTTCTAATCAATAACAAATGGAATTGTTTTTTTTCTTCATGTATTTGTTGCTTACTTGATGATGGTGGTAAAAAATAACATACTTATATTTATTCCTTTTTTTAATGAATGATGTGACTGGTGTCCTTTATATTAGTTTTTATTGAATCTGTTTCTTGTTTAAATTGTAGAGTTCATTGTGTAGTGTTGTTCCATGTATTTCGTAATTGCATTAGTACAGTATATACGTATGTTTTTTTTCTTTCTATTTTCATCTTTTTTCACTAAGCATCTTCATCGTGTCATTCTTTTTTATATTTAAATTTTCGTAAGCAGTGCATTAGTATATTTGTTTTTTCTATTTTTTTTTTTTTTACTAAACTTCTTCATCGTGTCATTCTTTTCTATATATAAATTTTCGTAACCAATGCATCAGTACATATATTTTTTGTTCTTATTTTTTTACTAAGTTCATCTTCATCGTGTCATTCTTTTCTATATAAAAATTTTCACAACTCTTCATCATATAATTCTTTTCTATATATAAATTTTCCCAACCAGTGGACCAGTACATACATTCTTTTATTCTTATATTTTTCACTAAACATCTTTATCGTGTAATTCTTAACTATATACAAACTTTGGTAACCAGTGCATTAGTATATAGATTTTCATTATTATTTTCTTATCTTATTTTTTTTTTCACTTAACTACATACGTTCTCAAACTTACAAAAAAGCAATACATAAATCATTCGACATTCACTTTATTTTTTTTCCCGTTCTTAATCTACGCCTCTGTCTCGCTACCATTTTTTCCACCACCACGCTGCTACTCTTAAAAAAAATCAATATATATCATCACATTCACCTTTTTTTTTCCCCTCTTTTTTTTTTTATTTCCTTTACCTCCAAGCAGTGAACCATCAAGTGTTATTCTCTCTATGCATTCACCAGCTGTTTCTTTCTATGTATTAATTATATTCAGAAATGTACCACCTGTTAGTTTTTTTTTTCAAAGTCCCCAATTAAAATTTACACCTTAGTACAGTTTTCTATGTAGCAATTTTCTATGTACTAATTATATTAAGAAATGTACCACCTGTCAATCTGTTTTTTTTTTTTTTTCAAAGTTCCCAATTAAAATCTACACCTTCGTACCGTTTTCTATTATCTATTTTTTTTTTGCATTTTTTTAAGTTGAGTTATAGGTTTGATAGACAGCGTGTGTATGTATGTGTGTACGTACGTGTTCTTCTTATTTTTCTTTTTATTGATATCATTTTACCTGTCGTATTAAATTGCTTTAAGGGACGTGAGTGATGAAAGTGTGTGTGTGTGTGTGTGTGTGTGTGTGTGTGTGTGTGTGTGTGTGTGTGTGTGTGTGTGTGTGTGTGTGTGTGTGTGTGTGTGTGTGTGTGTGTGTGTGTGTGTGTGAGAGAGAGAGAGAGAGAGAGAGAGAGAGAGAGAGAGAGAGAGAGAGAGAGAGAGAGAGGCGTGTGTGTGTGTGTGTGTGTGTGTGAGAGAGAGAGAGAGAGAGAGAGAGAGAGAGAGAGAGAGAGAGAGAGAGAGAGGATGGCTAAAGATAATGATGACTTACAATATTTTCTTTACATTTCAAGGAAATTCTAATATTCATTTTTAAACGAAATAAAAGAAAAAGAAATGAAATAAAAACAAAAACAAGATTTGTGTAAATTCTCTCTCTCTCTCTCTCTCTCTCTCTCTCTCTCTCTCTCTCTCTCTCTCTCTCTCACACACACACACACACACACACACACACACACACACACACACACACACACACACACACACACACGTACTTATATAGCAAATGAATAAAAAAAAATAAAAGAAAACTAACAGGAAGAGGAAAAACAAGGAAAAAAAAACACACAAACAATAATACAATCTAATTTCCATCTCTGTACTATTTCCCTTCAATAATTTCCAACGTGTTGAGTCATGGAGAGAATGTGAGACCTTTTTTCCCCTTTTTTCCCCTCTATTTCCCTCCCACACACACACACACACACACACACACACACACACACACACACACACACACACACACACACACACACACACACACACACACACACACACACACACAGACAAATTTGAGGGGGAAATAACCATGAAAGGAAGGAAAAATTAAGTATAGGTTTAACTCCCACATAATTGACAGGAAAGAAAGGAAAAAATAGAGGAAAAAAATGTTTGTGTAAGATTAAAAACGGAAAGTAATGTTGTTTGTAAGATGTGAAGTTTGAGTGTAAGAGAGAGAGAGAGAGAGAGAGAGAGAGAGAGAGAGAGAGAGAGAGAGAGAGAGAGAGAGAGCGTTGCCTTTCTCCTGTTGTGTAATTGAGTTAGCTTCGCTTTTCAGTTGCATTGTGTGGCAAAAAAACATTAAATGAGAACGTTCTTTATATCGAAGGTAACCACAAACACACACACACACACACACACACACACTCACTCACTCACTCACTCACACACGCCCGGTAGCTCAGTGGTTAGAGCGCTGGATTCACAAGCCAGAGGACCAGGGTTCGATTCCCCGGCCGGGTGGAGATATTTGGGTGTGTCTCCTTTGACGTGTAGGTGGTGTTCACCTAGCAGTGAGTAGGTGCGGGATGTAAATCGAGGAGTTGTGACCTTGTTGTCCCGGTGTGTGGTGTGTGCCTGGTCTCAGGCCTAGCCCAAGATCGGAAATAATGAGCTCTGAGCTCGTTCCGTAGGGTAACGTCTAGCCGTCTCGTCAGAGACTGCAGCAGATCAAACACACACACTGGCTGGGTGACCAGCAGGCGACCGAGGTGAATTATACACTCACTCACACATACAGATACTTCTACTAGCTATATACTGAAATCATTTAGCATAGATTAGGTTAGGTTAGGTCATGCTAGTATTTGTTAAAGTATAGTAAATCAAGTTAGGTTAGGTCATGCTAGTATTTGTTAAAGTATAGTAAATCAAGTTACAGTGTGGTAGGTTAGGTTAGGTTAGTTGAGGTTTCAATAGGTTAAGATTTGTTTAGGTTAGGTTACACTAAAGTAAAAGAAAGACTAGTTTTTTTTTTCTTGCAATATTAAGGTTTGGTTCAATTACGTTCATCTAAATTAGAATAGACACAGTACAGTTACGTTGGGCTAAGTTATTTCTTATTTATTTATTTTTTTTAATATTGAGGCCTATAGTGCCTGTAGGTAACTTGAAGAGTATTGAAGTATTGTTCAGCCTCCACCCATTAGCGGCGCAGGCAATTTTACTTTTTGTGGTAACCAAGCGCATCTCTTGTGTAACCACCTAGACCCTGGGTATCATGGTGACATATAGCTAACCACTCGACAAATGGCAAAGTTTCAAGGCGATACGTGGTGGGATTCGAACCTACGCGTGGACGTCACCCCGATCCCACGCTCACCACCTTATCCACTACGCCACCACCTCCCTGTAGTTATTCAAGGTTAGGTTAGGTAAATTTAAGTTAAGGTTAAGATTAGATCAGGTTAGGTGAGGTAAGGTTAGGTTAGGTTATATTGCCATAGGTTAGGTTAGGTTAGGTTAGGTGAAGAGAAGCAGTGATTCAAGATAAGGGTTAGTTAGATTTGGATCAGTTAAAGTTACATTACATTAGGTTAGGTTAGGTTTGGATCAGTTAAGTTACGTTAGGTTAGGTTAAGATCTGTTAAATTAAATTAGATTAAGTTAGGATAGGTTAGGATTAGTTAAGTTAGGTTAGGTTAGGTTAAGATAGGTTAGGACCTGTTAAGTTACATTAGGAAAAGTTAGGTTAGGTTAGGATAGGATAGGTTAGGTTCTGTGAAGTTACATTAGGTTAAGTTATAATAGGTTAGGATAAGTTTAGGTACATTAGGATAGATTAGGTTAGAATTACTAGTTACATTAGGTTAAGTTAGGTTAGGTTAGGTTAGGTTAGAATCAGTTAAGTTAGGTTAGGTGATAAAGGTTAGGTTAAGTTAGGATGAGTGGAGTTAGGTTAGGTTAGGTTAGGTTAGGTTAGGTTAAGTTAGGATCAGTGAAGTTAGGTTAGGTTAGGTTAAGGGACGAGGTGATAAAGGTTTAGTTTGTGCTAAAAAGGTGAATTCCTGAGGTATTGACGAGCGGGAGTTTTCTTGCCTGCACTGAGAGGGATTGGAAAGTACGGAAAGGTCAGGAGAGAGAGAGAGAGAGAGAGAGAGAGAGAGAGAGAGAGAGAGAGAGAGAGAGAGAGAGAGAGAGAGAGAGAGAGTACAAAGTTGTTTAAATGAAAAATAGAGAGAGAATGAGTCAGTAAGTCAGTCAGTCAGTCAATCATTCAGTCAGTTAGTCAATCAGTTAGTCAGTTAGTCAGCTAGTAAGTCAGTCAGTCAGTCAGTCAATCATTCAGTCAGTTAGTCAGTCAGTTAGTCAATCAGTCAGTCAGTCAGTCAGTTAATCAGTCAGTCAGTTAGTCAGTTAGTCAGTCAGTCAGCTAGTAAGTCAGTCAGTCAGTCAATCAGTCAATCAGTCATCCAGTTAGTCAGTCAGTCAGCCAACTAGTCAGTCAGTCAGTCAGTCAATCCCTCTTTAATTTTAGGAACATGAGAATAAGGCAGAAAGAGAGAGAGAGAGAGAGAGAGAGAGAGAGAGAGAGAGAGAGAGAGAGAGAGAGAGAGAATCAGTCAGTCAATCAATCAATCAACAAGCCAGACCTTCATTAACTTCAGAAGAATAAGAGAGAACAAGAGTACATTGGAGAGAGAGAGAGAGAGAGAGAGAGGAGGTGGTGGTGGTGGTGGTAGAGGTGGAGGGTTTAATTAAAGGGGTCGTGGCTGTGTGCTGGTTTAATTGGCGCGCACAGGTAGTACGACCATTACGGAGATCAGTGATTAGCGGCGCTGGAAGAAAGACAGTTAGTGGTGCAGACAACCCCCCATCACCCCTGGTCTGTGTTCTGAAAGGCACTGTTCTCTCACCACCACTGATTGCAAAGGCCACACTGGTGATTAGCAGGGTTTTCAAGTGTGTTTCTCTTGTTTATGTTGTAGAAATGCTAATCTGTCACTATAACCTTGAAAAACGCCCTTAAAATCTGTTATGCAAAGGTTACAGTGGTGGTTTGTTGGGTTTTCAAGTGTGTTTCTCCTCTTCATGATTTAGAAATGTTCCTGATTTTTTGCTGATTTTTCATGTTGTAGAAATGTTGCTAATCTGTCACTATAACCTTGAAAAACGCCCTTAAAATCTGTTATGCAAAGGTTACAGTGGTGGTTAGTTGGGTTTTTAAGTGTGTTTCTCTTGTTCATGTTGTAGAAATGTTGTTGATTTTTCATGTTGTAGAAATGTTGCTAATCTGTCACTATAACCTTGAAAAACGCCCTTAGAAATCTGTTATGCAAAGGTTACAGTGGTGGTTAGTTGGGTTTTCAAGTGTGTTTCTCCTCTTCATGATTTAGAAATGTTCCTGTTTTTTTGCTGATTTTTCATGTTGTAGAAATGTTGTTAATCTGTCATTATAACCTCGAAAAACACCCTTAGAAATCTGTTATTAGCCTGGTTTTCAAGTGTTTCTCCTCTTCATAATGTAGACATGTTGTTGATTTGTCATTATAACCTTGAAAAACATCCTTGAAAGTCGGTTTGCTAAAGTTTTCAAGTGTATTTCTCTTGTTTGTGATGGAGAAATGTTAATCTGTCACTAAAACCTTGAAAAACACCATTGAAATCTGTTTGCAAAGGCTTCAGAGAATATTAGGTAGGTTTTTAAGTGTGTGTTCTTTTCTTTTGAATAATGTAATAATGTAAAAGTGTTTATATGTCACTAGAAACATTAATAAACCCTAAAAAATCTTTGTATCTTAGTGAAAATGGCTGTGTTCTGAAAGGCTCTCTTCTCTCACCACCACTGTTTGCAAAGGCCAGAATGGTGATTAGCTGTGTTCTAAAGCTGTGTTCTCAAGTGTGTTTCTCTTGTCCATTGTGTAGAACTGTAAACTTATCATTGGGGCAGCTGTGACTTCGCTGAACGTTTCTCTTTGCGTCTCACAACACAGAGGTAGTGACAGCCTGCCGTCTAAACACAACTCTTCCTTCACACAACACTACATGCACCTCGCTACTCATACATTCTTCACTCAAGATAAAAAAAAAAAAAATGGTGACTCCTATACCAGCCAAGGAGTCTCTTTTCTTTTTCACTTGTTTAGGTACGCCACCAAAATGAACCTTTTTTTTTATCAATTTTTGTTGCCCTTGGCCGGTTTCCACCCTTACATAAAAAAAAAAATAAATATAGCCTTCAAAATCCTTTTATCTTAGTGAACATGGCTGCATTCTGAAAGGCTATCTTCCCTCACCACGACTGTTTTCTAAGGCCAGTGAGATGGTGAGCCGGGTTCTCTTATGTGTTTTTCCGGTTCATAATGTGGAAATCTCGCTAATCTGTCACTAGAACCGTAAAAAGCTCTTAAACATTTTTAGTGTCACTGGAACTGTAAATAAACACTCTTGCTTGAACTGTGCAGTTTACTAAAAGTCGCAGTAAACACTTTGCTTTCTCACCACGGATGGTATTTTAAGGCCACAAAGGTGAATATCTGCTTGCTCAATGCTCAAGTGTTTCTCCTGCTGTTGAAGGACCATTTTTTGTTATGAACTATGCAAGGTTATAATTTTTACAGTATTTTTAATATCAAGAAAGGAAAGCCATGCCACTGGAAGACATCGTGACGCATATTGCAACTTCAACTAAAATAAATAAATACATTAAAAATAATATATAAATAAGAAATGAAATGGATAGATAAATAAATAAATAAATGAAATAGATAAGTAAACAAATAAATGAATAAAACAAATAAATAAATAAAATTGCAACTTTAGCAATCAACATCAAGGTAAAGCGAAGCAAAATAAAGAAATACATGAAAAATAATGAATAGATAAGAAAATGAAAAAAAAACAAAACAAATAAGTGAATATACAAATGAATAAACAAAATAATGATAAACAAAAAAAAACGAGACACATTACTAGGGGTAGGAACACAGGCTCTTAGAAATGTCCTTAGTAATTATGATGACGATAAGGAAGGTTGTCGATGCTGTTCTTGTGTGTGTGTGTGTGTGTGTGTGTGTGTGTGTGTGTGTGTGTGTGTGTGTGCATAATATCTTTGGTCAATAATGATAGACTTGGTTTCTCAGTGATTGTTGTTCTCCGTTCACTGTGATTGAAGGTGCGAGGAGGAAAAAACGAAGAGGAAAAAAAATGTTACAAGTCAATGAATGAGGAAGCCAGACAGACTTTTTTTTCCTGCAGTCCTCACTTTGACTTTTCTTTCTTTTCATGTTTATATTTTTCTTATCTTTATTTTTTTTTTCAGTTTTTCCTCTCAAATGTTTTCCTTTTTCTATTTTTCTGGTTTCTTTATTTTTCTCATATTTTCCTATTTTTCTTTATTTTATCAATTTTCCCATTTCCAATTTTCCTACTGTTCTATTTTCCAGTGTTTCTATTTTTCTATTTTCCTATTTTTCTTTTCTATTTCCTATTTATTTATTTCTATTTTTCTATTTCAAATTTTTATTTCATTTCTATTTCCTGTTTTCCTATTTTTCTATTTTCTTTTCCTATCTTTTTTCTCCAGTTTTTAATTTTTTTTATTTTCTACTTTCCCGTCCTGTAACGGTCATAGGGACAAGAAAACAGGGAAGCTGCAAGAGGCCGCCAAGCCTACACGTGGCAGTCCTCGTGTGTTTGTGTTCAAAGCTACCTAATCCCATCTATCATCCCCATCCATGAACTTATCTAATTGTCTTTTAAAGCTTCCTTTTGAGTCAGCCCTGACCACGCGACCGCTGAGACCGTTCCACTCATCAACCACTCTGCCGCCAAAATTATGTAGTGTCCAGCACAGGGAGACAAGGTTGCGTGAGGCCAAGGAGCAGCGTGACAAAGGGTGGTCCGGTAGCATAGGCGGCTGGTAGGGGTGGGCTGAGGCAGACCTTGGAGCCGTCACCGCTGGGTCTGCGCCTCTGCGGACACCACTGGTCCACATTGTAGAAGGTGAGGCCAAACAAGACGTGGGTAGCTTCAATATATTGGAGAAAAGGCTGGATACAGAGTCACAGGGTGGACCGAACGTGAGTGCGTGGAGTGCGTGACTGCACAACCACCACTCAAGTAGATGTGTGTGTGTGTGTGTGTGTGTGTGTGTGTGTGTGTGTGTGTGTGTGTGTGTGTGTGTGTGTGTTTGTCCGGGCCCTTGGACAACACAAACACCACTGAAAATTGAAAAGGAACGCCCGTGTGTGGCACCAAAACAGAGGGACGCGGGAAATACAGAGATTATATAGATAAAATATACAAACAAATGAACATACATAAGAATAATATAAAGATAATTCAATGATATAATATAATAATAGTAATAATAATAATGATAATGGTAACATGTGAGGGGCCACCATATCAAAACTTCTTTCTTTCTTTTTCTCTCAATTTAACGCACCGAGCTTCGTCAACACACTAATTCAGAGTCTGTATAGTGTGTGTGTGTGTGTGTGTGTGTGTGTGTGTGTGTGTGTGTGTGTGTGTGTGTGTGTGTGTGTGTGTGTGTAATATCTTTGGTAAATAATAATAGACCCCGTTTCTCAGTGATTGTTGTTCCCTGTTCACTATGATTGAAGGTGCGAGGGAAAAAAACGAAGAAAAAAATGTTACAAGTCAATTATTAAGGAAACTAGACATTTTTTTCCTGTTGTTTTCATTTTTACTTTCTTTAATTTTCATGTTTGTTTGAATTTTCTGCTTTTTTCATTTTTTTCTCCATTTTTCAGTTTTTTCTTCTATATTCCCAAATTTTCTCCTTTTTTTACTTTTTTTCTGGTTTCTTGAATTTTCCTCATATTTTCCTACTTTTCAATGGAACTTTTCTATTTTCCTCTATTTCTCTATTTTCCCGTCTCATTTTTCTAGTTTTCTTATTTTCCTTTCTATTTTTTTCCTTCTATTTTTAACTTTTTCTTTCATTATTTTTACTATTTTTTCTATTTTCCTATTTTCTGTTTTCTGTTTTCCAACTTTTTTTCTATTTCTTATATTTTGTTTGTCTATTTGTTTCCTATTTTTCTATTTCTATTTTTCTTTTTCCTATTTTTCTTCTTGTCCATTTGTTTCCTATATTTTTCTATTTTTCTTCCTATTTTTCTACTTTTTTAAAGTTTTTCCAATTTTTCTACACTCAATCTTACTTTCCAAATTTTTTTCTTTTTTTTCTACTTTTCTTCCAATTTTTTTCTAATTTTCTTTAACTTTTCCCAATTCTCTATTTTCCCGTCCTATTTTCCTTATTTTTTCCTGTTTTTTCATTGTTTTCCTCCAACTTTTCTGTTTCTCTTCATTTTTTTCTAATGTTTTTACTTTCCCCTCAATTTTTTTCCTTCCAATTTTCTCAATTTTCTTTTTTTCTTTGTTTTTGATTTGCTCAGATTTCATTTTTTTTCCCTATTTTCCTCTTAGTGTTATATTCTTCTTCCATTCTTCCTAATTTCCCAACGTTTCCTTCTATTTTCCTAGTTTTCTCCTACTTTTTATATTTTTCCTTCAATTATTTCCTTATTTCCTTCTTTTTCTCTTAATTCCCTAGTTTTCCTTTAATTGTTTCCTAATTTCTCTACTTTTCCTCCTATTTTCCCAGTTTTCCTCCTGCGTTTATATTTTTCCTTGGACTGTTTCCTTATTTCTCAACTTTTTCTCTTATTTAAATGTGTATTGACAAAGAAGAATGTGAGAAGGAAAGGGAATAAAGGAGAGGAATGATAAAAGGGAGTGATTAGTAAGAGATTAGTAGATAGATAGATAAATTAGAATAGAAACAAGTGTATGCTCTATCTATCTGTATTTATAAAGAGCTTAGTCACAGGTGAGATAAATAATAAGGAAAGAAAATAAGCTCAATTTACACTTTACCTGCTGTATTTAACCCTTTCAGTACCGTGACGCGTTTCCATATTCCTTCTGGTGACTATTTGGTGATTTTCTACACCTTCAGAGACTTTTGTGGGGATTAAAATAGTAAAGACAGTGGCCATTAATCATCTGCCCTCCATAGACTCTTGTTAATGTCAGTGAAATGGTCTAATGATCCACAAATCTCAAGGTAAAAATGTGTCCCAGTACTGAAGGGGTTAATAATGCAATCGCGGTATAATTCTTCAACTCAATTCTCAATCTTGTTCCCTCCCTTAAGCAAGTCACCCTACAATCATTCTATATTCTTGGCAATCTCCTCCCACACCTAATTAAATACGTGTCATCCTGTCAATCATAACCTTTCAGTGTATCCCATCCGGCCCTGCTGTCTTCCCATTCTTCTGTCTTTTCCTCACATCTCTCCTCCCCATCATTTTTATACATCTAATAGTGTATCCCATCCTCCCTGCTGTCTTCCCATTCTTCTGCCTTTTCCACACATCTCTCCACCTCCTCCCTGCCGATTCCCTCTCTCACGACATCTGCATTCTTCCTCTGCAGTGCCACACATCCTTCCCTCCCACCACACACCTCACCTAAGCCACCCAAATGATAAGACAGAGAGATTGTTAAGAGAAAGATTAGTAAAATAAATAAATAAGAATAAAAATAAGGAAATAATAATGAATGAGAATAAACGAAATGAATAATGATAATAAAGCTTTTAGCAATATGGAAATTAGTAGTAAACTTTATATATGTATGT
>NC_059260.1:5781388-5788888 GCF_017591435.1 Portunus trituberculatus | reverse complement strand
AACCCTTTCATTTACCTGTTTTTTTTTTTTCCTTTATTTTCTTTTCTTCTTTTTTTTTTTTGGTTTTATTTGCTTGTTTTGTTTGTGTGAGTCTATTTGTTTGTTTGTTTGTATTTTTGCTTTGCCATTTTTTCTTTTTTTTTTTCTTTTTTTTTCTTTTTCTTTTCTTTTTTCTTTATTTTTTTGCATCTCTTTAGTTTGTATCAATTTGTTTTTTTTTTTTGTTTTTTTCCTTCATGTATTTAATCAGACAATAATTAATGTATTTTTCCTTTTTTTTTTATTTAACTACACCTGTTGTGCTCTGTATTGTTGCATTTATCTACCTATTACCGTATTTACCTACTTATTCATTTATTCATCTGCTACATTGGTATACCTGCTGTGCTAATAGCTATGACAACTTTTCCTATTCACCCTTCACTTAATATACACCAAGTTTTCCTGTCAATGTATTAACCCCTTCAGTAGCATGACGTCTTTTCATATCCATTCTGCTTGCTATTTGGTGATTTTATACAGCTTCAGAAACTCATGTGGGGTGTAGATTAGTGAAGACTGTGGCCATAAATCTTGTGACCTCCATTATACAGCTTTAGAAACTTATGTGTGGATTAAAATAGTGAAGACTGCGCCCATTAATCCTGTGACCTCCATAGATCCTTCCTAATGTCAATAAAATGGTCTAATCGTGCACAAATCTTAAAGTATTGAAAGGGTTAAATTCAAGTTTTCTCTCTTACTCTAATGACAATACATCTTTATTCACCTTTTTTTTAATTACAATCACACCTGCTAGTATTTTTCGTTTATCGTGCACAAATCTCAGGTAAAAATGAGTCCCAGTATTGAAAGGGTTAAATTCATGTATCGCCATTAATCCTGTGACCTCCATAGACCCTTCCTAATGTCAATAAAATGGTCTAATCGTGCACAAATCTCAAAGTGAAAATGAGTCCCAGTACTGAAAGGGTTAGATTCATGTACTGTATCGGCACACCTGTTCTCTTCTCTCCTACTCAAATAACAATACATCTTTTTTCACCTTTTTCCTAATTACAATCACACCTGCTAGTATTTCTCGCTTATCTCACCTGTTCTCGCTTCATTAACCTTTCCTTACCTGTCTGGAATAAATAACCTTTCTCATCTTTCTATTCACACCTGTTATTACCTACATATTAATACACACTTCTTGTTTCTCACTCGTTTATAGATTAATTCACCTGTTCATCTGTCTCATTACCTATTCTCACCTGTCCCTCAATCACCCCTTACCTACGTGCCCTGGTGTAAGTCTCAGGTGGGCCAGGTATGCATAGGTGCGTGGGTATGGGTTTCTTGTAAGTGTGGGTGTGTCTAGGTGCGTGTGGGGTTCAGATTTATATGGGTGGTTTTTTTTTATTTATCTATTCATTTTTTACTTAGGTGTGGGTGAGTGTGGGTGGGTGTGGGTATGTGAGTGTGGGTGGGTGTGGGTGGGTGTGGATGGGTGTGGATGGGTATGTTTTTTTCTTGTTTACGTAAATGTGGGTGAGTGTGTGGGTTTCAGGAATTCCAGGTGTGTGTGGGTGTGTGGGTGTGTGGGTTGGATGGGGGGCTGATAGAAAAAGTTGGCTTGTTTATGGTGATAACTGGGTCGCCTTCCTTCCTTCTTCCTGTTTTCTTTGCAGTTAGTACAGAAGGGAAAGTTGTGTGTGTGTGTGTGTGTGTGTGTGTGTGTGTGTGTGTGTGTGTGTGTGTGTGTGTGTGTAGGGAACGAGAAAAGTTAGGGGTTATTTATTTATTTTTTTTCTTCTTTTTCTTCTTTTTTTTCTTCTTCTTCTTCTTCTTCTTCTTCTTCTTCTTCTTCTTCTTCTTCTTCTTCTTCTTCTCGTTTCCTTCTCCTTCTTCCTCTATACTTTATGTGTTTGATTGCTTGTTTGACTACTGTTCTATTAAAACAACAACAACAACACCAACTAACTACTACTACTACTACTACTACTACTACTACTACTACTACTACTACTACTACTACTACTATTACCACGAGCACCATTGCAATCCACTCTTTAACACACACACACACACACACACACACACACACACACACACACACACACACACACACACACACACACACACACACACACACACCTAGTCTATGTTCCTGTCTTATTCATCCTATAATTAATTTTTTCCCGCTCTCTCTCTTTCTTTCTTCTATTTTCTCACACCTGTCTCGTCTCAGCCACAGGAAGGTAAGGTGAAGCGACACGTGTTGTAAATATTGTCTTTATTTTCTTATTTAATTGATTTTGTGTGGTATTTGTTAATCTATTATTGCTTTTATAATTCCTCCGTTGCTTTGTTGCAGTCCTTTTAAAGCTCAGGTGTATTTGGGCAGGTGAGCTGAGGTTAGGTTAGGTTAGTGTGGAGAAATGAGGGTGTGATGTGTCTGTCTATCTGTCTGTCTATCTGTCTGTCTTCCTGTCTGTCTGTCTGTCTTTCTTTCTGTCAGTCTATCTGTCTGTCTGTCTGCTTATCTGTTTGTCTGTCTGTCTGTCCATCTTTTGTCTGTCTGTCTGTCTATCTTTCTACCTGTCTGTTTGTCTATCTACCTGTCTGTCTGTCTGTCTGCTTTTCTGTCTTTCTGTCTGTCTGTCTATCTGTCTGACTGTCTATCTGCCTGCCTGCCTGTCTGTCTCTCCTACCTGTCTGTCTGTCTGTCTTTCTTCCTGTCTGTCTTTCTTTCTGTCAGTCTATCTGTCTGTCTGTCTGCTTATCTGTTTGTCTGTCTGTCTGTCCATCTTTTTGTCTGTCTGTCTGTCTATCTTTCTACCTGTCTGTTTGTCTATCTACCTGTCTGTCTGTCTGTCTGCTTTTCTGTCTTTCTGTCTGTCTGTCTATCTGTCTGACTGTCTATCTGCCTGCCTGCCTGTCTGTCTCTCCTACCTGTCTGTCTGTCTATCTTTCTTCCTGTCTGTCTTTCTTTCTGTCTGTCTATCTGTCTGTCTGTCTCCTTATCTGTTTGTCTGTCTGTCTGTCCATCTTTTGTCTGTCTGTCTGTCTATCTTTCTACCTGTCTGTTTGTCTATCTACCTGTCTGTCTGTCTGTCTGCTTTTCTGTCTTTCTGTCTGTCTGTCTATCTGTCTGTCTGTCAATCTGCCTTCCTACCTGCCTGTCTGTCTCTTCTACCTGCCTGTCTGTCTATCTGTCTGTCTGTCTATCTATCTATCTATCTGTCTGTCTGTATGTCTGTCCGTCTGTCCGTCTGTCGTCTGTCTGTCTGCCTGTCTGTTTATTTAGGCTGTTATATTTTTCTCTTATTTTATTCTCTTTTCCCTTTTGCATTCTTTATTTTTTTCATTTTTTCTCGTTTCTTACTTATTTCTTTCCTTCTTTCATTCCATCGTTCCTTCCTTCTTTCCTTCTATCCTTCCATCCTTCTCTCTTTTCCTTCCCTCCTTCCTTGCTTCCTTTGTTCCTTCCTTATTTCCTTCCTTTCTTTTTTCATTTTCTTTTTCTTTTTGCTTTTCATTATGTGTATGTATGAGGGGGGTGACAATCTCTCTCTCTCTCTCTCTCTCTCTCTCTCTCTCTCTCTCTCTCTCTCTCTCTCTCTCTCTCTCTCTCTCTCTCTCTCTCTCTCTCTCTCTCTCTCTCTCTCTCTCTCTCTCTCTCTCTCTCTCTCTCTCTCTCTCTCTCACACTTCTCCCTCCCTCCCTTTATCATCCCCTCCCTTCCTCTCCATCTCCCTTCCCCTCTCCACCCTCTCTCCTTCCCCAATAAGCTTTCCATTCCATTTTCTGCCAAGCTACCTACCAATCACACGTGTAGTTTTTTGGTCCCGGTGTCTCTGCCCAGCTACGGATAATTAATTGGTTCACTGACACTGGTGGGAGAGAAAGGCGGTAGGTAGCGAGTGTCCAGCGTGTCACAGTACAGGTGGTGGTGTTTTGGAGGCTGGAAAGGTGCAGGGAGGAGGGCGAGGCAGGGCAAGGAAGGGAAGGATGTTTTAAAAGAGGGTACTATATATTTTAGGTGGTGGTGGTGGTGGTGGTGGTGGTAGTGGTGGTGGTAGTAGTCTCTCTCTCTCTCTCTCTCTCTCTCTCTCTCTCTCTCTCTCTCTCTCTCTCTCTCTCCATATTTTTAGTTTTTTTTCTTCATGTTGTTGTTGTTGTTGTTGTTGTGTGTAAAAAAATGAAAATTAAGAAAAGATTACGAGAGAGAGAGAGAGAGAGAGAGAGAGAGAGAGAGAGAGAGAGAGAGAGATGAATGAAAGTAAACGGGGAGAAAGAAGAGAACAGACACAAAAACAAACAAACAAAAAAATAAACAAGAGAAAGGAGGGGAAGAGAAACCACGTCACAAAAGTATTAGAGAGAAAATGAGAAAAGAAAATACACAAAAATTGAATAGAGAGAGAGAGAGAGAGAGAGAGAGAGAGAGAGAGAGAGAGAGAGAGAGAGAGAGAGAGATGCAAAACTTGGTGAAAAAAGAAATAATAGAAAAAGATAATAAACCAGGAAATAAGAAAAGAAAAATAAACAAAACTCAGGAAAAAAAGAAAGAAAACAAGATAAAACAGGAAGAAAGCACAGACGAAGAGAGAGAGAGAGAGAGAGAGAGAGAGAGAGAGAGAGAGAGAGAGAGAGAGAGAGAGAGAGACACACACACACACACACAATAATACAAGCACAGATGAGACTCCGTTGATTAAAAACACGAAAAATTGACCTGCCATGAATTGAGAGAGAGAGAGAGAGAGAGAGAGAGAGAGAGAGGGAGAGTCATCGGTCTTGGGGAAAACGTACCCTGAACACGACATAAACGACCCCTGCTTTTTTTCATTCGCCCTTAAGGGATCTCGGTCAGCGGACATTAGTTAAGGGGTTGAGGGTGACACAGCGGGGGTGGTGGTGGTGGTTGAGGGGGTGTCATGGGGGTAATGGGGGTAGTGTGGTGTGGTGTGAGTAAACTTGTTCCTGGTGGTGGTGGTGGTGGTGGTGGTGGTGGGATAGGTGGTGGTGGTGGTGGTGGTGGTGGTGGTGGTGGTGGTGGTGGTGGTGGTGGTGGTGGTGGTGGTGGTGGTGGTGGTGGTGGTGGTGGTGGTGGTGGTGGTGGTGGTGGTGGTGGTGGTCAGTAATATTTGTAATCAGTAAGACGACGAGAGAGAGAGAGAGAGAGAGAGAAAACTATTAGTACTATTATTACTACTACTGCTGCTGCTGCTGCTGCACCTGCTACTACTACTACTACTACTACAACAATCATTACTATTACAACTACAAAAATAATTGTTACTACTACTACTACTACTACTACTACTACTACTACTACTACTACTACTACTACTACTACTACAAGAACAACAAAAACTACTACTACTACTACTACTACTACTACTTCTACTACTACTACAAGAACAACAAAACCACTACTACTGCTGCTGCTGCTGCTGCTGCTGCTGCTGCTACTGCTACTGCTACTGCTGCTGCTGCTACTGCTGCTGCTGCTGCTGCTGCTGCTACTGCTGCTGCTACTGCTGCTGCTGCTGCTGCTGCTGCTGCTGCTGCTGCTGCTGCTGCTGCTGCTGCTGCTGCTGCTGCTACTGCTGCTGCTACACCATCATCATTGCTATTGCAACAACCACAAAATAATTGTCACCACTGCTGCTGCACCACCACAACAGCAGCAGCAACAACAACAACAACAACAACAACAACAACAACAACAACAACAACCACACTGCTGCCACTGCTGCTGCTGCTGCTGCTGCCACTGCTGCTGCTGCCACTGCTGCTGCCACTGCTGCTGCTGCTTATTATTATTACCACTGCTGCTACTACTAGCACTGCTTCCACCACTTCCACTACTACTACTTCTGCTACTTCTAGAACAACAACAACAACAACAACAACAACAACAACAACAACAACAACAACAACAACACCACTACTACTACTACTAAATACTATTATTACTACTACTATTACTAGTACTGCATCTACTACCACTACCACTACTACTACTACTACTACTACTACTACTACTACTACTACTACTACTACTACTACTACTACTACTACTACTACTACTACTACTATTAATAATAAAGAAAAAAGCCGAGAGCTAGATAGAGGAAGATAACACACAAATTAATTAACCTATAAAACCAACTCTCACTTCCCCTCCCCCCTCTCCCCTCCCCCCACTCCACCTCTTCCTCATCCCTTCTCTCCCTCATCCCCCCTCTCCCTCATCCGCTTCACCCTTCACCCTTCACACTTCACACTTCCCTCTCACTTCACTCCCCTCTCATCCTTCGCTCTCCCTATCCTTCATCCCTCCTCCCCTTCATCCCCACCTCTCCCTCACTCCCTTCACCCCTTCACCTCTCACTCCCCTCACCCCTCACTCCCCTCACTTCCCTTCACAACCCTTCCTCCCATCATCCTTTACTCCACCCTCACCCCTCACCCCTCACCCCACTCACTCTTCACTCTCCTCACCCCTCACTCCTTTTCTCACCCCTCACTCGCCCTCACTTCCTTCACCTTCCACACACCCCTCTCCCTCACTCTGCTTTTCCCTCATCCCTCTTTCCCCTCACCCCTCACTCCCCCTCCCTCATCCCCCTCTCTCTATTCCTCCCCTCGGCTTGAGTTACAATAAGAGATACAAAACATTAGTAAGAGCTCATCAACACCTCAAAGTAAAGATTAAAAGGCTGATATGACCTTAAAGTGACATTATTATACGCTCAAGTCCACCAGAAGAGAATTTAAACACTTAATGACAAGCTAGGTAAATGCTGCTTGGTCAGAGAGAGAGAGAGAGAGAGAGAGAGAGAGAGAGAGAGAGAGAGAGAGAGTAGTAAAGTGATAATAGCAACATTTACGATCCAAAATGAGAATAGAATCATGCAAAGAGGAATTGAAATGAGAGGGAAAAGAAAGAGAGGAGAAAAAAAGAGGAAAAAAAAGGAAGAATGAAAGAAATAAAAAGAACAAGAATAGAGAGAGAGAGAGAGAGAGAGAGAGAGAGAGAGAGAGAGAGAGAGAGGGAGAGTGATTAAGTAGTTATATTGAGAAAGATAATTAAGGTAAAGTTAGGTCAAGTCCCCTCTCTCTCTCTCTCTCTCTCTCTCTCTCTCTCTCTCTCTCTCTCTCTCTCTCTCTCTCGATATCTTTTTTTATTATTAGGTCAAATGAAGTTAGCCGAGGTCAGTTTTAGGGAAGGTATACCATCAAAAGACACATAATGACTTAGGTCAGGTTAGATTAGGTTAGGTCAAATAAGGTCAATTTACACTCCTTAGAGAGACGTAGGTTAAGAGAGAATCTGATACAAGTTTTTAAGTGGCACAGTGGTCATAACAAAGGGGACATGAGCGAAGTTCTTAGGATCATTAACCAGGATAAAACCAGAAATAATGGGTTCAAGCTTGACATATTTAGGTTTAGGAAAGAGATGTGAAGGAAATGGTTACCGAACAGAGTGGTTGATGAATG
>NC_059260.1:5768888-5776388 GCF_017591435.1 Portunus trituberculatus | reverse complement strand
CCCCACGGTCCATCACGAACGGCTGTCAGTCTAGAAATGAGAGGGGCGGAGAGCACTGTTGCTGTGCTGTGCCATATGCCTATGTCTCATCCCTGTTAGACAGGGCCGTTTCTAGCTTTGTGGGGGCCCTAGGCAAGATGCTGTCTGGGGGGGCCCTAGACTTCAATTTTTCGTCGGAGCCCCTGGGTGACTTAGGAAATTAAAATTTTCCAAGCTACCCAGGGACCCCTGGTGGCTTGGGGGCCCTTGGCAATCGCCTTGTCCGCCTATAGCTAGAAACGTCCCTGCTGTGAGGTACCTGGTACTGAACATGGCTACGTCTGCAGGATCTGTACACTTGGAAAATGTATAAGTAATGGCTATATTTATGATCCATTCATGTTCCAGGTAGCTACTGTTTTCTCCAAATGAGTTTTCTATTTTTTTTTTTTTGATTAAGGGAAATATATTTTTCAGTGTCTCATTCTTTAGAATTTATACTGACACATATAGTTTCAAAAAATATATTACTGATAACTTGACTGATGAACGTATTTTGCAATATATCCTCACATTTAGTCAATATATCCTTGAATTCCTCCTAATACAGGGTACTTATGGAAGAGCTGATCTTCAAGCCTTGTCAATATGATTGACTTTCCACCCGCCATCACTGTTCCAACCTCAGCTAATGCGTTCCGTATTTTTAGGAGGTGGAGGTGGCAACCTAATTCTATGACATACGGTAATCACCACGGAAACTTAATACGCCGTATTATATTAATTTGGTATCATCAATATCTTATATCGAATATATCACTAAGAAGTAAATTCATTTTAGGTATCGGAAGTATCGGCATAAAATAAGCCGATACCGATACCGATACCGATACCCATAAAATGGGCCGATACCACTGATTCCGATACCGATACCGATGCATCAGTACATCTCTAGTGGTAAGTCCGTCTCGTCACCAAGCATCATTATTCAACACTGTTTTACCATTAGTTGTTTTCCCTGAGTCAAAGTTCATTAAGCTATCAACATTATTCAAATCGGCAACTGCGTGTGACTGATTCATGTGAAAGTGCGTATGTGTGTGTGTGTGTGTGTGTGTGTGTGTGTGTGTGTGTGTGTGTGTGTGTGTGTGTGTGTGCGCGCGCGTGCGTGGTTCAAGTTGATCTGTGCGGTCTTATAGTCAATACAATAATCTATCTATCTATCTATATATCCATCTGTCTATTTTTCTATCTGTCTATTTATCTATCTATCTATTTATCTATTTATCTATTTATCTATTTATCAACGAATCCACCTGTCTTTGCTGTCAATACCCTCAACACTCCATCTTCCACACGTCTCCTCCACACACCTGCTCCACACCTTCACACGCTTGTCTCATACCTCCACACGCTTGTTCCACACCTCCACACACCTGCTCCACACTCCACACACCTGTTCCACACCTCCACACGCTCCACACCTCCACACTCCACACACCTGCTCCACACCTCCACACGCCTGTTCCACACCTCCACACGCTTCCACACCTCCACACCTTCATATGGCTCTACACACCTCCACACCTCCACACACCTCTTCCACATCTCCACACGCCTCTTCCACATCTCTACACGCCTCTTCCACACCTCCACACGCCTCCTCCACACCTTCACACGCCTCATTCACGCCTCCCACATCTCTACACGCCTCCACCACACCTCCACCTCCTCCACACCTTCACACCTCCACACGCCTCCTCCACACCTCCACCCACCTTCCATACCTTCACACCTCCACATGCCTCAACACTCCGCCTTCCACACGTAATGCATTGTGTCCTTTCTTTCGCATCATTTCTTGTTGGTAGTGAAAGTTTGCACCAGTTCTGACCTCCACGTGACCTGACCTTCACCCCCCCCTCCCTATCCCTCTCTCTCTCTCTCTCTCTCTCTCTCTCTCTCTCTCTCTCTCTCTCTCTCTCTCTCTCTCTCTCTCTCTCTCGTTCTCCCTTCGACGTATCTTCCCAATTTTATGCTCTCTCTCTCTCTCTCTCTCTCTCTCTCTCTCTCTCTCTCTCTCTCTCTCTCAGAACCAAAATGTTGTCAAATGTGAGAAAAATGAGAGAGAGAGAGAGAGAGAGAGAGAGAGAGAGAGAGAGAGAGAGAGAGAGAGAGAGAGAGAGAGAGAGAGAGAGAGAGTTAGAATTAGGAAGACACGACGAGGGGAGAGAGAGAGAGAGAGAGAGAGAGAGAGAGAGAGAGAGAGAGAGAGAGAGAGAGAGAGAGATAAAAAAGGAAAAAAATAGGAAATTAAGTGAGTGGCGAGCACATCCTCCCCTCCTTCCCCTGACCACCACCACCACCACCACAATCACCACCAGTATTACCGTCACCACTCAGTCTCCTCGCGTCAGGCATGGAGGTGAGTGCTGCGCTGGTGGTGATGGCGGTGGTGGTGGTGGTGGTGGTGTTGCATCAATGGTGATGTATTTCTCTCATCTATTCTGTATGAGGCACCTTGATTACAGCACCTGGTTTGTTTGGTGGTGTTGAGGTGGTGTAGAGGTGGTGTTGATGGTGTTGATAAGGTGGTGTTGATGGTATAATTTCCTCATGTGGTGTAGAGAAAGCACCTTAATGATTTCACCTGTGTTCTGTTTCCTGTTCTCCTATTTTACCTTTTTGGTGGTGATGTGGTGTGGTGTTGTTGCATAAGTGGTGTTGGTGGTGTATTTTCCTCACCTGGTTTAGCTTACCTGGTGTAGAGGAGGTGTCTTAATTATCTTACCTGTCTCCTGTTTACCTATTTCTATTTCTGATTTCTTATTTATTCATTTTTTTGTTTGTTTCTTCAGTTTACAACAACTTTCTCTTATCTTCAGCTTCTATTGCCACCACAGCCCATTGCCTCGTTTAGTCAATTACATACCTGCCATTATAATTACACACCTTTCCTGGATTATTTATAGAACTTCTTAATTCAATAACCACAATATTTTTTCACACCATTTAGTTCCTCGTCTAGTCATTTCATACCACCTGACCCCACCTAACCTAACCTAACCTAACCCAACCCAACCCAACCCAACCCCAACGCAGCTTAAACTAAACCCAACTTAACCTTATCGAACTCAACCCAACCCATCCCAACACAACACAACACAACTTAAACCAACCTAACGCAACCCAAACCAACCCCACCTAACCCAACCTAAGCCATCCCAACCCAACCCAACCCAACCTAACGTAACCTAACCCAACCTAACCCAACCCAACCCAATCTAACCTAACCCAACCTAACCTAACCCAACCACCCGATATAATTTTCCTATAACTTGTAACTCTAGAATAACAACAACAACAACAACAACAACAACAACAACAACAACAACAACAACATTTTACATACAATTACATACCACAAAATCACCTCAACCTAATCACACTATTCTATTAACCTGTTGTGAATCCCAATCTTGATCACTAACACGAATATACACAGATCAGACACACCTGGCTACCTTTACCTGGCTGTCTTCATTAGTTCACCTGATTACCTGGCTATGGGTACCTGTGTTTACCTGAGCTCACTGGATGGCCTCAGGTGGTCCGCGGTGAAGAGGACAGGTATTGGGGAATGAAAAGAAAAATAGCAGGTTCTTAGTATTGCCTTGTGGTATGCCAGTCTGTGTAAATCGCTTGCCTTTGTTTTGTTAATGTGCGTGTATTTTTTTCTTTTTTGTCTCAAGTCTTTATGTTCGTTCAGGAAGGAAAAGAAAGATAGGAGGTTCTTAGTATCGCCTTGTAGTATGCCAGTCTGTGTGAATCTTTTGCATTTGTTTTCTGTGTGTGTGTGTGTGTGTGTGTGTGTGTGTGTGTGTGTGTGTGTGTGTGTGTGTGTGTGTGTGTGTGTGTGTGTGTGTGTGTGTGTGTGTGTGTGTGTTCTGTCTATTTCAAGATTTCATATTCGTTTAGGGAAGAGAAAGACAGTAGGTTCTTAATATCGCCTTACGGTATGCCAGTTTGTGTCAGCTGTTTCTATTTCTTTCTTTTTTTTTTTTACGTTGGTGTTGTGATGTTGTGTGGTGGAAAAGTGCGGATTTATTGCTTTTGTTTTCCTTAAGTGTGTGTCTTTTTTTTGTTTCTCTGTTCTAAGTCTTTAAGTTTAGGGAAGAAAAGAAAGATAAAAGGTTCTTAGTATCACCTTATGGTATGCCAATCTATGTGGAACTCTTGCCATTGTGTTGTTAATGTGTTTTTTTTTGTCTTTATATTCGTTTAGAGAAGAAAAAAAACACATTAAGTTCTTAGTATCGCCTTGTGGTATGCCAGTTTTGATTTGGTGTTGTGGTGTTGTGGTGTTGTGTGGTGGGAAAGTGTGCATCTGTTTTTGTTTTAACGTGCTCAGTATTTTTTTTTTTGTCTCTTTTAAATCTTTACATTCGTTTATTTTTTTCATCCAACTTCTGTCCGGCAACTTTCTCTGTGCATCCAATGTTTCTGTCTCTCCCTCGCCGTGTCTTGCTGTCTGTAGGTGCACCGGCGAGGAAACACAGAAGGAGGTGATCACTGTCGCCTTGAGGTACGCCAGTGTTTGCCCCAGCTGTTTTGAAGTGTCTGGTGTTGTGGTGTATGGTGTGGTGTAGTGTTGTGTGTTGTGGTGTTGTGTGGTGCGAAAAATTAATAGAGAACAACTTAACAATGGAAAGTGCAAGAAGCCATCATTACTATGCGTAGGAGCCACTGCATGAAGACTGTCAGTAGTAGTAGTAGTAGTAGTAGTAGTAGTAGTAGTAGTAGTCACGTCTCAGTCCCCCGTACAAAACATGCCCCACCTAATTCTACACTTACCATCCACATTCATAATTCCACCTAATCCTTTAAAATCTTCTCATCCACGCTAATAAATCCTCTTAAGTCCGCCTAATCTTTTTAATACCACGTCATCCACATGCATAATCCACCTGATCTTTTAAAATATCTTCCTAGTGATCCACCATATACCCACCCACTTCCACTCGCGTCACCCACATTCACAAATCCACCTAATGTTTCAAAATTTCATCCACATTCCACCTAATTTTTCAAAATCACAACATGCACTTTCAAAGATCCACCTAATCTTTTGAAATCTCATCTTAGTGACTCACCATATATCCACTCGCGTCATCCACATGCATAATTCCACGTAGTCTCTTAATCACCTTCAATACCATGACGCGTTTCCATATTCACTCTGGCTAGTATTTAGTGATTTTAATTTAATACAGCTTCAAAAACCTATGTGGGGATTAAAATAGTGAAGACCATGGCCTTTAATCATCTGACCTCCGTAGACCCTTCCCGATGTCATTAAAATGGTCTAATCGAACTCAAATCTCAAGGTAGAAATACGCCCCTGTACTGAAGGTGTTAAAGTCTCCCCAATATTTCACTGCTTGATTTACTTCCCAGTGTGGCAAGGCAGCGTCCAGTTTTGCGTGGTGTCAGATGTTCAGTGGAGTCAGTGTTAGAGCCTCCAGAGGACGAGGAAGAGAGAGCCTGAGTGGAGACAAAAACACTGAATAATATCACAAGAATATAAAGTTCACAATACGAGAAAGAAAAGGGAAAGTTTGGATGCAAATAATTTTGAAATATTTTGAAAGGCCATGAAGATAAGCACTCTTATTACCTGCTATCTTGTTATCTGGTCTTTCATCTCCTGAGTGGGGCAGGGCCTTGATACTGTCATTGGAATCATGAAGACCTTGAAAACTCCAGTAATTGCCACGAAAACCTGTTTGCAAGTAAAATTTTGCTTAAACTATTACTGATCATGAAGAGAGCCTTGAAAACCACAATAATGATTACTAGAAGGAGTTATTAGCTTTGAATTACCACCAGAATAACAGATGCAGCCTTGAAAACACTAATAACTTTCTCTGAGGCAGATGAAAGTATGAATCACAATAAGAATATGGCCAGAATTGTGAAAACACCATTGAAACCCCAATAACTTTCACTACAGGCAGTTAAAATGGTTAAACTACCACTAGAATGACGAATGCAGCCTTGAAAACAGCACTAACTTTCACTGGAACCTGTTAAAATTCAAAACATTTAATAGACAACCACTAGGATCAAGAAAACAGCCTTGAAAACCAAAACAACTTTCACTAGAAGCAGTTCTAATTTTTATATTACCACTAGAATCATGAACACACCCTTGGAAACCCCAATAACTTCCACAGCAAACTACAACCCATCAAAAGTACACAAACCTTACTAAACAACGATTAAAATGATAAAAACACCCTCGAGAACTCCAGTAACTTTCATTAGAGGTACTTAAAAGCATAGAACTACCACTGAAATCATGAGAACCCCTTCAAAACCGCAATAATTTCCACTAGAATCTATCAAAAGTACACAAACCTTTCTAAACAACCACACAAGAACATTCCTTGGAAATTCACATTAATTTTCATTAGAAACAGTTATAGCCGTTAAACCTCCACTAGATTAGAGAAGACACACTTGCAACCCAAACAACTTCCTCTACAGCCCATCAGAAATACACAAACCTTACTAGATAACTACTAAAATTGTGAAAACAGCCTTGAAAACCACAATAATAATTACTCCCAGTGAGGTCTAATAGCACTGGTTCAGATGGTGCTGTGGTGCTGTGAACTTGCCACTAAAGCCAGCTGTGATCTCACTGCACGTTTCTTTGTCTCACAACACAAGGGGCCAGTCCCAGCCTGTCCTCGTAAAGACAACTCTCTTCCTTCACACAACATTACATGCACCTAACTACACACACATTCTTCATGCAAAATTTAGAATTATGAAAAAAAAAAAAAAAAAAAAAAAATAGAATGTTGGCTCTTATATCGTCCGCGGACTCCCATTCTGACAATTCAACTTGTTTGGGAACTGGCACCTCAGTGGGCATTTTTTTTCAATCACATTTTTTGCCAGTTTTCTCTCTTACATAAAAAAACAATAACTTTCACTACAGGCAGTCAAAACCGTTACACTACCACTAGAATCCAGAAAACACCCTTGAAAACCCCAACAACTTCCATTACAACCCATCAAAAAGCATACAACCCTTACTAAACAGCCACACAAGACACACACCCTTCAAAACACCAATAACTTTCACTAGAACCCTTAAACTATAACTAGAATCCTGAAAACAGCCTTGAAAACCCCAATAACATTCACTACAAATCATTAAAAGTACACAAACCGTTTTAAATAACCACACAAGACACACACCCTTCAAAACACCAGGAGCAGATACAACCCTTAAACTAAACTACAACTAGAATGCTAAAAACACCCTTGAAAACCCTTAAACTATAACTACAATCCTAAAAAACACCCTTGAAAACCCCAATAACTTCCACTACAACCCATCGAAAAGCATATAACCCTTACTGAATAACCACACAGGACACACACCCTGCGGAACACCATTAACCTCCACCACCACAATCTTAACAAAAAATAAGAAACAATATCCTA
>NC_059260.1:5706388-5763888 GCF_017591435.1 Portunus trituberculatus | reverse complement strand
TGTTACCTGTCTTCACCTGTGTTAATTTGCTGTTTTCTTTAATTTCCCTCTTATGCACCTTTGAAATCACTCTTTTTTCCATTCCTATTGTTTATTCATCTCATTTTGTTTATCTATACCTTTCATTACCTGTGTTACCTGTATTTACCTGTGTTAATAATTTGCTGTTTTCCTTTATTTCCCTCTATGCACCTTCAAAATACATACTCTTTTCTTTTTTTTTTTTCCATTCTCCATATCTACTTAATTCTCTTTGTTTGTCTCCTTTACCTCTTACTATCTTACTGTTACCTGTATTCACCTGCCTAGTGTTAATTATTTGCCCTTTTTTCATTTTTTCTGTGCACATTTGAAATTGATGCATTTTTTTTAAGTTTCTCTGAATTAGTTACCTCTCTTTGTTTATCCCAGTGTACCTTTAATTTCTGTGTTACCTGTATTCACCTGAGTTGATGATTTATTCTTTTCTTTCTTCTTTCTATGCACCTTTGAAATACATACATCTCTTTCCGGTTATTTATTCACCTCATTGTTCACCTATTTCATCTTTATCTCCATGTTACCTGTATTCACCTGCTTTCTTAAATTCCTCTTTCTTTATGCACATTTGAAGTAATTGTTGTTTTTTTTCATTTTCTGGTAACTGTCTACCTCTCTTTGTTTATCCCAGTGTACCTGTATTACCTCAGTGTTACCTGTACTTACCTGTGTTAATAATTTGCTCTCTTTTGTTTTCTATGCACACTTGAAATGCATAGACCTTTTCCACTCTCTGTTCGTTTTTTATGTCACTTAATTCACTCATATTACCTTTATTAAGTCAGTGTTACCTGTGTTTACCTGTGTTAATTATTTGAACTCTTCTTTATTTCCTCCTTCGTTCCTTCTTTGAAATACATCCATTTTATTTTTCTTTCGCTCCCTGTTTACTTATTTACCTTACTTCGTTTACCCACTCCACTTATATCAATGTTACCTGTAATTACCTGTAGAGTGTTAATTATTTGCATTCTTCTTTGATTTCCTCCTATGCACATTTGAAATACATGTTTTTTTTTTTCACCCTTCTCTAAATATATCTTTTTTTTTCCTTACCTTTTTTCATTGTATTTTATCTTTTTCACTTCTTTATACACTTTGTTCTCTTGATTAACTCGTTTTTACCAATACACACCTTAATAATCTCTTCAGTACCAGGACCCTTTTTCATATTCATTCTGGTTATCATTTGGAGATTTTGTACAGCTTCAGAAACCTATGTTGCGATTAGAATAGTAAAGACTGTGGCCATTAATCTTCTGACCTCCATACACCCTTCCTAATTCAAATAAAATCGTCTAATCACACCCGGAAAAAAAAAAAATAAATGAGTCTCAGCACTGAAGGGGTTAAGAATGGAAGCACTTTTCTTTTTCTCATTCTTCTTTTACTTATTTTTTCACGTTCTTCTTAAGTATTCTGTTCTTGGAATCATGCAAAACATCCTTGAAAACTCCAATAACTTCCACTGGAGCGTGTTAATCCCTTGAGTGCCATGACGCGTTTCCATATTCATCTTGCTTACTATTTGGTGATTTTATACAGCTTCAGAAACTCATGTGGGGATTAGAATAGTGAAGACTGCGGCTATTAATCTTCTGACCTCCATAGACCTATCCTAATGTCAATAAAATACTCTAATCGTGCACAAATCTCAAGGTAAAAATGTGTCCCAGTACTGAAGGAGTTGATCAATCTACGACTATTTGTAAACTATTTTCTTCTTGTATAATCAGAAAAAAAACCCTGACAAATTCACTTTCCTTTCTGTGCATGCTTAAAAAAAGACTAAATTATTTCCTTCCTGTAAACACGTGATAAAGAAAAACACACAGATGATTTCCTTCCTCGTTTTTCCACCTATTCTTTCCACTTTCCTTTAGATAGATAACAATTTCTAAGCTGTTTTCAGTCGAACTAACCTTTTCTCTTCACTCCACTGCACTCTTCGCCTTCCTAATTACCTCACCTTTACCTGTATACACTTTAGAAATGTCAAAATTTTCTTACTCTTTCCTTTTATTTCTTTCCATCTTTCTTTAAAAACACACACACATGATTTGAGCAAGTAAATAATTTCCTTCCTCGTTTTTCCACCTATTCTCACTCTCCTTTAGACAGATAGCAATTTCTTACCTATTTTCAGTCTAATTTAGCTTTTTCTTCACCCCACTGTGCTCTACGCCTTCCTAATGACTTCACCTTCACCTTACCTTCATTTAGTTGCGTCACTCAGCTTGCGTCTAATCACACACCTGAGAAACGTTAATTAATTCATACACCTTAACTTTTCTTCTCTCAATCCCTGCTTCTCTTAATCGGATATTGTCACTCACTTCATTTATTTACTTTACTTATATTATCTCTTATTTTATTCCTCCTTCTATGCACCTTTGAAATACATGTATCTCTTTTTTCCCTTCCTGTTATCTATTTGCCTCATTTTGTTTATCTTCATCAGCTTTGTTATCTCAGTGTTACCTGTATTTACCTGTATTAATAATCTGTACTCTTCCTTTGTTTTCTTCTTCTATGCACCTTTGAAATACGTAGATCTTAGAAATGTCAAATATCTTCTTCCTCTTCCTTTCCTTCTACTTCTTTTCATCTTTTTTATTTTAAGCTTTTATACATCAGTTTCGTCTGCTTTCAATTTACTTTACGTTTTCTTCACTTTGTACACTCGTTCCTGTTAATTAGCTAATGTTTATCTCTATACACCTTAAGAAAATGGATATGATTTCCTTACTTTATTTTTTCTACTTTTTTATTTTCCTCTAATATGTAATCCTTTTTTCATCTTTTCAATCTGCGTATTTTTTTTCCTATTTTTTTACACTCATTCATCTTAATCAATTTACCTTTACCTGTTTTCATCTTAAAGAAAAAAAAACATGTTATTTTCCTATTTTAATTTTGTAGTTATTGTTTTCACTCTCTCGTTCCTGTTAATTAGGTAATGTTTACCTCTATACACCTTAGAAAAACGATTATTATTTTCTTACTTTAGTTTTTCTACTTATTCTTTTCACTTCCCTTTAATATATAACTTTTTTTTTCATCTTTTCAATCTACGTAATTTTATTTTTATTTCTTTTGTACACTCATTCATCTTAATTAATTCATCTTTACTTGTGTTCGTCTTGAAAGAAAAAAAAAGATGTTATTTTCTCCTTTCATTTTCTAGTTATTCTTTTCTCTCCTTTCCAATTCACTTCACCTTTATTCATTTCCTTTTTCACTGAGTTTTATTCTTCCTGTATCTGTAAACTATTTTCTATTTTTTTTTCCATCTTTTTATCATTTCTACACCAATTCTTTTTCTCTCTTCTTTAAAATGATCTCCCCAGTCATCACTTATTTCTTTGCCTTTCTCTTCATTTCCTTACCTGCGCTTTTGATAAACTTACTTTCACCTGTACACTCATGAAACCATCAACTATTTCCGCTCGCCTTTAAATATTTCTTCAGTTTTTCCAACTTTCACGAGACTTTTTTTCCTCACCTGTAGCTACACCTGGCCCTCTTAATTAACTCACTCTTCTTACCTGTATGAACCTAAGATATTAAGATAAGCTATTTTCTTCTTTTTTTTATCTTTGACTTATACGTTTTATTTCATTATTATTTTCTTTTCAAACTTGTATATATTTTTCTTTTCTTTTTCGTCTTTCATTTTTTCTTATTTTCATCTGTTTTTGATGTGGTTTCCTTTCCTTTTCTCACCTGCAGTCTATTCTTTTCATCCTCAATTATTTTAGTTTATTTGTATCTAATTTTCCTTTTCTTTTTTGCCTTCCTTCATTTCTTTTCTAATTCTTACCTGTTTTTTTTTTTATATGCTTTTCTTACCTTCCCTCACCTGCAATCTCTTCTTTATTACTATTACCTTCTTTTTCTTTTCTTTTTTCTTTTCCTTCAATTCGTTTCTTATTTTCATCTGTTTTCTATGTTTTCCTTTCCTTCTCTCACCTGTTAATCTATTTTTTTTTTACATCTTATTTTCTTCCCCTATTTTTCTTTTCTTTCTTCCTTCCTTTATTCCTTTATTTTCACCTGTTTTCAATGTATTTTCTTTAACTTTTCTCACTTGTAATCTATTTTTTTTTCACCCACTTTCGTTCTCTATTTTTCTTTTTTTTTTCTATTTTCGTCTTCCTTAATTCTTTTCTTATTCTCACCTGCTTTCAATCCTTACCTGTAATCTACTTTTCCACCCCACCTGTTAGTTTGTTTTTTTCCCCTGAGTTGGATCTATTTTCTTTTTCTTCGTCTTCTATCATTTCTTTCTAACTTTCACTTGTTCTCAATGTGCTGTCTTTACCTTTTCTCACCTGTAATCTATTTTTCTTCACCCTCTTATTTTCCTTCCCTTATTTTCCTTTCCTTCTCGTCTTTCTTAAATTTTTCTTATTTTCACCTGTTTTCAATGTACTTTCCTTTTTTTTCTTTCACCTGTAATCTATTTTTTCATTCCACTTTTTATTTTTCCTGATGTGTACCTATTTTTCTTTCTTTTTTTCAGTCTTTCTTCATTTTTGTCTTCATCTCAGCTATTATCAATGTACTCTCCGTCCCTTTCTTTCCTCACCTGCAATCTTCGTCAATTCACCTTCACTTTAAACGCACTATTAAATCCCAAAATTCTTCCCACTCTCCTATAAATCTTTGCTTAAATTGATCTACTTTCAATATACGTTCCTTTCCCTCCCTCACCTGTTCACCTGACCGTCTCACCTTTACCTGAAGACACTGAGCTATAAATTATTCCCATCCTCCAAATCTGTGTCTGTTTTTATCTATTTTTCAACATTTCTTTAAGGTACCTGTTTCTAAGCACTATTTTTTCACAATTTCGCTATTTTCACCTTTATTCGCTTATCTGTACGCTTAATTAATTCATCTATGTGTATTTTTTAACTCTTTAATGCACTTTGCTTTCTCTCACTCGCTACAACCTTTTGCAATCACTATTTTTCACATCTTTCACTATTTCATCATTTCCTCTATTTCACCTGTATTCGCTTACCTGTATGTTTAATTAATTCACCTAATCACATTTTAACCTCTTCTTAATGCTCTATACTTTCCTTCACTCACTACAATCTTTTCTATCACTATTTTTCACTTCTTTCAATTTTTTTCACCATATTCACTCTATTTTTACCTTCATTCGCTTACCTGTACTTTTAATTAACTTATCTTGTTTTAATGCCCTTTACTTTCCCTCAGTCACTACAACCTTTTTTCATACCTTTCATTATTTTCAACATTTCCACTCTATTTCACCTGTATTGGCTTACCTGTACGCTAAATTAATTAATCTGCGTACAGTTTTTTTTTTTTTACTTTTTAATACACTACTTTCCTTCATTCATTACAAACTTTTTCCAATCATAATTTTTCCCATTTTTCAATACTTTCATAATTTCCAGTCTATTTTACCTTTATTGGCTTACCTGTACTCTTAATTCATTCACCTACGTCCATTTTTAAGCTTCTTTTAGTGCCCTACTTTTTCTCTCACTCACTGCAAACTTTTTATCACTATTTTTCACATTTTTCAACATTTCCACTATTTTCATTCTTGTTTGCTTTGTGTTGCTTCATTAATTCACCTACGCATAGTTTTAGTCTTCATTAATACACTGTACTTTCCTTCACTCACTACAACCTTATTCCACTACAATTTTGCATATCTTTTGTATTATTTTCATAATTTTCAGTCTATTTTACCTTTATTGGCTTACCTGTACTCTTAATTAATTCACCTATGTCCATTTTTAACCTTTTAATGCACGGTACTTTCCCTCACTCACCACAACATTTTTCTATCACTATTTTTCACATCTTTCATTATTTCGATCGTTTTCAGTCTATTTTACCTCTATTGGCTTACCTGTACTCTTAATTAATTCACCTATGTCCATTTTTAACCTTTTAATGCACGGTACTTTCCCTCACTCACTACAACATTATTCCATTACAATTTTTCACATCTTTCATTATTTCCATCATTTTCACTCTAATTTACCTTCATTTACTTACCTGTACTCTTAATCAATTCACCCACGTCCATTTTTAACCTCCTTTTAATACACAGCACTTTCCCTCACTCACCTGTACACTTAATCACCTCACCTTTACCTGAACACACCATTAAAGACTAAGCAAAGTTCGCACGCCAATTATTTTTACCTGGGTACGCGTTCAGGTGTGTGGGTGTGGAAGTGTGCAGGTGTGTAGGGAGACCATTAATATGCAAACGATAACCTGGACGAACTGGAAGGTAATGGAGGTGGCTTGTCTGGAAAAGTGTCTGGAAATTAAAGGGAGTTGTTAGTAGTTTTCTTTTCTTTTCTTTTTCTTTTTTTTTTTCCTTTTTCTATTAATTGGGTTAGGTTAGATTAAGAGTATCGGGCCTCTGTTGTTTCTTCCCGCTTCGCTTCACTTCTTGTCTTTTTTTTTTTTTTTTTTTTTAGTGTGGTAGTGTTGGTCAGTTGTCTATGTAATTGTTTTATTATTATTATTATTATTATTATTATTATTATTATTATTATTATTATTATTATTATTATTAGTAGTAGTAGTAGTAGTAGTAGTAGTAGTAGTAAAAGTAATGATAGTAGTAGTAGTAGTAGTAACAGTAGTAGTAATAGTAGAAATAGTAGTAGTTTGTTTTGAGTTGAGTGTTTTTGTCACGTACTCTCCTGCGTTACATAACAGCATTAAGGAAACAAGGGAAGCTGCAGGAAGCCAGCCACCAGGCCCACACGTGGCAGTCACTCTCTCAACACACCTGGCACCTACTTCCACCTGTCTGCCCCTCCACATGTTAGTCTAATCTTCTTTCAAAGCTCCAACTTGATTCACCACTAACAACCTGATTGCTGAGTTCGCTCCATTCACCCACCACTCCATTAGGTAACCAGTTCCTTCCCATTACTTTCTTAAACTTAAATTGTCAAGCTTGAACCCATTATTTCTGGTTCTATCCTCGCTACTGATCCTAAGAACTTCACTCATGTCCCCTCTGTTATGACCCTTATACCATTTGAATACAACAACAACAACAACAACAACAACAACTACTACTACTACTACTCATACTACTACTACCACCACCACTACCACCAATACTACTACTGCTACTTACAAGCGCTTTTCTCTCGACCATTCCAGCAGAAGTTAGGAGAGGGGCGGGAGCGGGGAGGGGTTTCTGTGGATCGCTAAGGGGGGTTGGGTGGCTGAGTACACCTGGGTTCGATTCCCGGGCACGTGAGAGGTCGGGGGGTCAGCAGGTGTGGGCAGGTATTAGAAGTGGAGAGGGGGGAGGGGACTGTGTGTGTGTGTGTGTGTGTGTGTGTGTGTGTTATCAATCTATGTTTTGTTTATTTTGTGTTATTTCTTTTTTCTTTGCTCTTATCTTTCCTTTCTTCTCATCTTGTATTTGTGGAAGTTTTTGTATTGGTTATTATTATTATTATTATTATTATTAGTGGTGGTGGTGGTGGTGGTGGTACGCTGGTTATATTAAACCTCATCTATTCTAAATGAATCATAATAACAAATGCACAAAGAAAATATCATTGAAACGAAAGATGGGAAATGCATATGCACTCTTCAATGCCTTGCTACTAATAACAATGCAACAAACAATAATAATAATAATAGTAATAATAATAATAATAATAATAATAATAATAATAATAATAATAATAATAATAATAATAGGAAAAAAATGTATGCATATAACAGATACTCTTAAAACACTGCCATTTTCTTTTAAGATTATAGAGAATGAGAATTCCTTGACCCATTTTAGGCCTAACCATGATAAATTAGCTGACACCTTTCCTTACTTTGCCTTACAGAAATTATGGGTGTGGGGCGCCGTGCTCACGTGGGCGGCGCTGCTGGCCTCTGTCTCCCCCTCGCCATACCCCCTCCCCTTCCTCCGCAAACCACGACAGGTGAGTAAGCCAACCTACCACACCTGTTTGCCACACCTGTTCTCTCCTATACCTGCTCGCCACACCTGTCCAATTTATGTCTGTTCTGTCTAGCACACACACACACACACACACACACACACACACACGGCCCGGTAGCTCAGTGGTTAGAGCGCTGGCTTCACAAGCCAGAGGACCGGGGTTCGATTCCCCGGCCGGGTGGAGATATTTGGGTGTGTCTCCTTTGACGTGTAGGTGGTGTTCAGTGTTCACCTAGCAGTGAGTAGGTACGGGATGTAAATCGAGGAGTTGTGACCTTGTTGTCCCGGTGTGTGGTGTGTGCCTGGTCTCAGGCCTAGCCCAAGATCGGAAATAATGAGCTCTGAGCTCGTTCCGTAGGGTAACGTCTGGCTGTCTCGTCAGAGACTGCAGCAGATCAAACAGTGAAACACACACACACACACACTACACGGCCCGGTAGCTCAGTGGTTAGAGCGCTGGCTTCACAAGCCAGAGACGTGTAGTCTCTGTTCACTGTTCACTGTTCACCTAGCGGTGAGTAGGTACGGGATGTAAATCGAGGAGTTGTGACCTTGTTGTCCCGGTGTGTGGTGTGTGCCTGGTCTCAGGCCTAGCCCAAGATCGGAAATAATGAGCTCTGAGCTCGCTCCGTAGGGTAACTGTCTCGTCAGAGACTGCAGCAGATCAAACAGTGAAACACACACACACCTGTCTCAATTTTGTCTGTCTTTCTCTCTCTCTCTCTCTCTCTCTCTCTCTCTCTCTCTCTCTCTCTCTCTCTCTCTCTCTCTCTCTCTCTCTCTCTCTCTCTCTCTCATATACCTACCTAACACACACACACACACACCTGTCCACACCCACACTCTCTCCCACTATCTCTTACACACCTGTCTCTTAATTAGTTTACATATTGACATTTTTTAAATCTTTTCTATTATTTTATTTATTTTTTTTTTTCACTATGACAAAGGTGTTGAGTGTGGGAACTGTCTACTGTTTGTCTACTGGTTACTGTTTACTGTTTACTGTTTACTGGTTACTGACTGGACGGTTACTTGTGGCTCTGCGGTTCACTTTTTGACAATGTACCGGTTCACTAAATGCCACTTGTTCGAACCCCTGCAGGTGTTATTGTTTGCTTGTTTCCTTTCTGTTGTTTATTTTTTTTTTTGTCTTCATTTTGTTTATCTGTTTTTTTCTGCTTTTTTATCAGTTTGTTTATTTGTTTATTTTGTTGATTTTCTTTATCATTTTTGTTTTTGTTTACCTCAGTTTTTTATTAGTTCGTTTATTTTGTTTGTGTTTGTTTATTGATTTCGTCTTGATTTTTGTTTATCTTTACGTTTTAATTGCGTTGTTTATTTGTTTACATTTATTTACTTACTTCTTGTTTTTTATTAATTTGTTTATTCTGTTTGCATTTGTTGATTTTCTCTTTATTTTGTTTACCTTTGTGTTTCTTAATTAGTTTATTTGTTTATTTATTTATTTATTTGTCTCCATTCTGTTTATTTGTTTATTTTATTCGATTTATTTCATTCTATTTTCTTTTATCATCGAGGTTCAGTGTAGAGTGGAAATGAAGCTTCACTCTTGATACTGAAGCCAAGTGTTCTACTTCATAATATAACTGACTTACTATCACCACCACCACCACCACCACCACCACCTGTGCTATCATCATCATCCTTTTCTGGCTAACCTGATTTTGTTGTTGTTGTTCTTGTTGTTGTTGTTGTTCTTGTTGCTGTTTTTGTTCTTGTTTTTCTTATTTTGTTTCTCTCTCTCTCTCTCTCTCTCTCTCTCTCTCTCTCTCTCTCTCTCTCTCTCTCTCTCTCTCATCTACGCAGTCTATCTACATTTAGTCTCACTTCCTCCACCTCCACCTGCACCTCATCCACCTCCACCTCATCCACCTTCACCTCATCCACCTCCACCTCAGCCACCTTCACCTCATACACCTCCACCTCATCCACCTCCCCCCCAGCCACATCCACCATCCCTGCCCTACGTACCGTCCATCCACTCTCCCACTCTCCTAAGTAAGCCATCCACGTGACAGGCAACACTTGAACGAGGAGTGTCCCAGTGTGTCCTTCTTTGTAAGTCACTACGAGAAAGAAAATGGAAAAAAAAGACTAGATTTATTCTTTTTTTTTAATTTTTGATATTTTTTTCTTTTGTTTTGAAAGAAAATGAAAAAAAGACTAGATTATTTTTTTTTTAACATTTTTGATATTTTTTTTGTTTGCATTTTTTCTTTTTCTTTTTGTATTTTTTGTTTCGTTTTATATAGATTTTTTTTTTTTTTTTTTTGTATTTTTCTTATGTTTTGTTTTGTTTTGATGTATTTTTCTTTCATTTTTGTTTTGAATTGGGTTGGGTTGGGTTGGGTTGGGATGGGTTAGGTTAGGTTAGGTTGAAGTTAAAGTCACATATCGTTAGGTTAGGTTAGATTGGAGCAGGTTAGGTTAGGTCTGGTTAGTTAGGTTAGGTTAGGTTGAAGTTGAAAGTCACATATCGTTAGGTTAAGTTAAAGTTTGGTTAGGTTAAGATAGATTAAATTAAACTAGCGTAACAATATTTCCTTCATTAATGTCACTGATCACTCTTTCCCTGTGTAGATAACATAAAAAAAGACAAAATAAAACAAATTAAACAAAAACAACAAGAAAAAACCGAGAAAAATCCCAGAGAGGCTTGTAATTGAGGAAACACGTACGAAATAGGTACATGAGTTAGTAAATATGGTGTAAGTAATTCCCAGCACCTCTACTTGTGAAACCCACGTCCCTCACTCACCACCACAGTAAGGGACGCCGCAGGAACCCACCACACCTACACCAGTATTCAAAAACACCTTCCCTTCTCACTACGACAACTTTACAAGGTCAGAGAGACAACTGGCCAAATTTTCAAGACAGTTTCTCCAATTAATAAACTAGAAATCTCGCCAATCCATCACCAGAGCCATAAAAGCACCCTTGAAAACACGAGTATCTTCAGGTGGAGGCGTGGAAAGCAGTGATGGTGAGAGACCTAAGCGTTTCAGAATTCGGGCTCTACACACGCGGCTGTCCCTGAAAAACACACCCCTATATCCAGCAATCTCACAAATACTCGTTCCTTCATTGTCAGTCAGTTAATGTATAAGTGTGTTCTATAAGGCTTAATTAGTCTATAAGGGTTATCGGGCCCAACACACGCGGCTGTCCCAGAGAAACACACCTGTATCCAGCCACCATCCCTGTCACACACCTGCCTCACCTCTCAAAGCCCAATAGTGACTCAACCACTCACCACCAACAACCTCACTGCTCACTCCCTTCCACTCATCCACTATATTTGACAACTATTTTCTTTCTCTCTCTCTCTCTCTCTGTTTTTTTTTCTATTTATTCCCTTTTCTTCTTTTCCTCTTCTTTATTGTCTTCTTTACGTCTTCTTTATCCCTCCCCCCCTCTCTCTCTATCTCTCTCTCTCTCTCTGGTGGTGAGTGATGGGAGGGAGTGTATTAGTGAAAGGGGAGTGTGGAAGTGACCTCAGTCTACTAAATTCCAGACACTGACTGTTTGTTTCTGGTCTGAATGTGGAGTTTTTTTTTTTTTCTAATCATTTCTCAAGTCGCTATCTACACAGTGAAGGGATGACCAGTGCTATTAATGAGCTGAATATGCATTACTACTATCAACTACCAAGCGAAAACATAACTAAATGTAACCTAACTATAATCCAACCTAACCCAAAACCAAGCTAACCTAACCTTACCTAATCTATCCTAACCTAACCTAACCTAATCTAACCTAATCTAACCTAATCTATCCTACCGTAACCTAACCTAACCTAACCTAACCTAACATAAACTATCCTAATCTAACCTAACCTCACCTAACCTAAGTCAAGCTAACCCAATCCAACCCAATCCAACCTGACCTGACCTAACCTAACCTAACCCAATCTAACTTAACCTAGCCCAGTGGTTCTCAAAGTGGTCTACATCGATCCCCATTTTTTGATCGTACCATCCAAGGAGTCGATGAACATTCAGGGGGTCCAAAGGGGGTCGATGAATAACCTGTGGGCGGTGAATATTAATTACTGCTGAGGATCGAAGGAACCGCTGAAGCTTCTATCTGAAAATTCCGTGATCTAGATTATAATTTGTAAGAATATGAAGGAAATCAGGTACTATTATGTTAAAAAAAATTAGTGAATTCAAACCATAAGTAATTATTTTTCATGAATTAATCTTGAGAAATTGAAGCATTGCTGGCAACACTACTCTTACCTCCAGCCAGCCCTCATTGTCTCGCACCTCTACTCAGTCTACCTACAACTTTTTTTTTTTTATACCGTGTGGGGTTTTCACGGGAATTTCTGGGCTAAAGGTGATACTTTTTGTGGTACCTCCTATCTCAAAGCCCACCCACTAGGAAACTGTTGCCCCGAGTGAGGAAGCCCAACCTACACTCGGACCGTTGGACAGGATTCGAACCCGTGCGCTTGGAGACCCCTCGGACCCCAAAACACGCATGGTTCTACTGTATCAAGGCGGCCCCTAACTTGACATGTTTCAAGAGAGAAGTGTCAACAAACTTTGTAACTAAAAATTGTCCATTGTTTTGGAGATGCCATGTTCTCTTTCCGTTCGGAGTGGCAAATAGCTGGTTTTTATTTTGTATATTTTTTCCCTTTGGCGCCATCATTGATGTATAAGACTTCTACAATTATTACTGCTACCACTGCTCATGGATTTCGCCATCAGAATTGTTTTTCTTAAATTAAAAGATACGGGGTCGATGGAAATCTTGAAACTTCATTGAGGGATCGAAGAGTTAAGAAGTTTGAGAATCTCTGACCTAACTTAATTCAACCCAACCCAATCCAACGCGACGAAACCCATTCCAACCCATTCCAACCCATTCCAACTCAACCCAACCCATTCTAACTAACCCATTCCAACCAACCCATTCAAACCAAACCTTCTGACGAAAAAAGCTGCTATTTGATTAATACCCAAAGAAAGAAACCATAATTGCTGCAGTGTGTGTGTGTGTGTGTGTGTGTGTGTGTGTGTGTGTGTGTATGAATTATTACAAGTCCAAGTGAATGAATGTTATGACTACGTGAATTAAATGAATGAATGAATGTTTTGACGCCTTGTAAAAAAAAAAAAGATAGATAAATAAAAAGCTACACGATGATGAAAAAATAGAGATAGAGAAAATGTGAGAAGGTCAAAGCCAGAGCAAATGAGTGAAGCTTCGAACGTAAACAACAGTGAATCAGCAAACCCTTGACCTCGTGACCTGACCTCCTCTCCACTCACGGGTCACTGCAGATGGAAAAGGTTGGGAGAGGTTACCCACTTCTTGTTCCTCTTCTTGTTCTTGTTCTTGTTCTTTTTTCTTATACTACTTCTTCTTCTTCTTCTTGTTCTTGTTCTTCTTGTTCTTCTTCTTCTTCTTCTTCATCTTCTTTATCTTCTTCATCTTCTTCTTCTTCTTCTTCTTCTTCTTCTTCTTCTTCCGCACTTCGCCTTTCAGTAATTAAGAAACAAATACTGCGAAACGAACCCAAAACTAGAGAGAGAGAGAGAGAGAGAGATTCACCTCCTCGGTCGCCTGCTGGTCACCCAGCCAGTCTTCCCCATTACGGAGCGAGCTCAGAGCTCATAGACCGATCTTCGGGTAGGACTGAGACCACAACACACTCCACACACCGGGAAAGCGAGGCCACAACCCCTCGAGTTACATCCCGTACCTATTTATTGCTAGGTGAACACACCCCACACATTAAGAGGCTTCCCATCTGCCTCGCCGCTTACCGGGATTCGAACCCGGCCCTCTCGATTGTGAGTCGAGCGTGCTAACCACTGCACTACGCGAGAGAGAGAGAGAGAGAGAGAGAGAGAGAGAGAGAGAGAGAGAGAGAGAGAGAGAGAGACCTCGCCCAAAAGTTCTAGGAAAATGAGAAAATTATAATATGAAAGTAAATCTGAAGCAGAACAAGAATGCGGAGTGCTTGTGTAGAGAGAGAGAGAGAGAGAGAGAGGGTATATTTCTCTTATATTCCAGCAGTTTATCAGTGGCTGGGGAGGAAAAAAAAAAGTCAAACCAGTTTCCTCCTTCTCTCACCAATCTGACCTGCCTTTCTCGAGTTCCCGCTTATATTAAAAACTTGCCTTCGTCTGTGTGGGAAAGGCGAACTCTCAGCCTGCCTTGCCCTGCCCCGTGCTTGCCTCCCCAATGCTTGCCTCCCCCTTGCTCCGTCCCTCCTCCCGTCACTGGCCCGCCAAGCACCTGAATTAATTGGTAGTAGTAGTAGTAATGTGTGTGTGTGTGTGTGTGTGTGTGTGTGTGTGTGTGTGTGTGTGTGTGTGTGTGTGTGTGTGTGTGTGTGTGTGTGTGTGTGTGTGTGTGTGTGTGTGTGTGTGTGTGTGTGTGTGTGTGTGTGTGTGTGTGTGTGTGTGTGTGTGTGTGTGTGTGTGTGTGTGTGTGTGTGTGTGTGTGTGTGTGTGTGTGTGTGTGTGTGTGTGTGTGTGTGTGTGTGTGTGTGTGTGTACACTTGCGTATACTCGTCTTTGAAGAATTCAGTTTGGTGTCCAGCAGTTCTCTCATCTCTCACTGTCCTGCATCTGAGTTCTCTTTGTGATCTGGTTTCTGGCTGTCAGTATTTGCGTGTTTTCCTTCCTGCGACTCAGACAACAATGGAAGATCAATGTAATGCAAACGCGTGTACTGAAAAGCAGGCAACAACCCTCCATTTTGTCCATCTTCTGGCGCCACTTTTCGTCAAAAGTTTGACACGACATGAGCGTGTTTTGTGCATGGCGTTGTTTTGTCACGCTGAAGACTTTTTTACATATCAACCAAAACAAAATGCATTCTGTTCTTCAAATTAGCCGAGTGGTGATCGTGAAGCGCACTGACACCCGGAGCCCCACCATGGTGACTGTGGGGTACAAGGGCTGGTGGCAGACACCCAAGGTGCACCTGCGCCTGACTCTGGACCCAGTGCCCAAGTATGCCCGGCAGCTGCGTGGGGAGGGGAAGTGTGAGCTGCAGCAGAGGTTCTCTCGAGGCCGGGGACCCATGCTGCGGGTTAAGGGCACCACCAAAAAGTTGGTGTTGCGGCTGTACAAGGGGGGAAACCTCAAGACCCAGGCCGAGATCACCCTGGGCGACCTTCTCTCCCGCACCGCTGAAGGGGTGACGCAGATCCCTTCAAGGTCGAGGAGGGAGGCAAGCTAGAGAAGGCCTTCGTTGAGATGGAGCAGATCAGCCCCAACCCCACACCCCTGGCCCCCCCACTGCTCCCAATAACATTCAAGTTCCTCTCCCGGGACATCTCACCAGGGGAGACAGTGTTCCCACCAGCAGGGGAGCCAACGCCCTTCAGGCTCAAGCAGCTGGTGGAGGACATGTACGGACCTGTGACTGACAGGACTGACTGGTCAAAGCCTCTCAAGCTTGACTCTGAAGGCTTGGCCGATGATGACGCCAGCCATGAAGGCACTCATGACACCGGCTCATCCAGCGGCCAGGGCGTGGAGGGCGAGGAAGACGGGGAGGCTTTCTGTCTGGAGGCAGAGTCGAGCACTGTGCTGTTCCAGCCTCTGCCCTTGGCTCGCCTCAGCAGTGCTGACCGAAGTGACATCCTGGGGCGGCGCTGGCTCTCCGATGATGTCATGGACCTGGCTCAGGACATCTTGCAGAGACAGTTTCCAGAGACTCGCGGTCTGTATGCCTGCGGCGCCGCCTTCACCCTGCCACCACTCCTGCCCGGCGACACTTCTCTGTTCCTGCAGGTGGTGAACCGCTCCGCACCCCTGCACCTGGACTCCATGGCAGACTATGGCCGCCTGGCGGGTACCCACTGGCTGCTGCTGTCCTCCTTCGGTGCAAAGCTCAGCGGCCAGCTGGCTGTGTACGACTCCATGTACAACAACCTGTCCGCCTGCACGACTGCACTGGTGGCGCAGCTGCAGGAGCTGCACGTGCCTCCACCAGGCGCCATAATGCGGCGTGTGCAGCGCCAGAATGACGGGTACAGCTGCGGCCTGTTCGCACTGGCCTTTGCCTTCAGCATAGCAGTGGGCCAGGACCCGTGCACCGTGCGCTACGACCGGGCCAGCATGGCACCACACCTGGTGATGTGCCTGGAGCAGGGCGTAGTGCAGCCCTTCCCTTCCGTGCCTGTGGGGAAGGGCCGCTGAGGGGATTTCAATTAGCACTTTTCTTAGGGGGGGAGGGAGAGGCAGCCCGGGCCAGGTCAAGTGGCAGCCGCAAGGCAGCCCGGGCCGGCCAGGAGGCTGCCCGTGGGAAGGGGGAGGGAGAGGCAGCCCGGGCCAGGTCAGGTGGCAGCCGTGAGGCAGCCCGGGCCGGGCCAGGAGGCTGCCCGTGGGAGGGGGGAGGGAGAGGCAGCCCGGGCCAGGTCAGGTGGCAGCCGTGAGGCAGCCCGGGCCGGGCCAGGAGGCTGCCCGTGGGAGGGTAGATAGAATAACGTTTGTCTTGAGTGTTACTGGGTTGGCTCCTCTGACATCTGACGCAGCGCCGAAGAACACACACTGAATAGCACGAAGCGGAGGAACGGCGGCAAAATGTCAACAGGAAATATGGACGATGGCCAACAAACAGTGGTCGACACACCGACTGACACACAACCTTCATGAACAGATGCGAGTCACGACACACGCTTTGCTTCAGAGGAAGTCAACTCGAGCACCAGACACTGATACCATCACCGCTGCGCCAGTGTCCAAAGAAGGTGTTCCTCGGGATGTCTTAGGATTTTGCTCACATACAAGAAAATGATACAAGCAAAATGCACACAGCGTCCATCTTTGGCCAATGTTTTTCTCTTAACTATTTCTAAATACTCATAATTTCCTTGACTTCAATAGGTCCTTCCTTGACTGTTGCCTTCCCAACACACACAATCTTTTCCACTTTTGTTAATTGTGAGTACTACAAGGAGCGATTTAGTGAACGAAGATTTGATACTGATTTCCAAAGACATTATGTGTGTGTGTGTGTGTGTGTGTGTGTGTGTGTGTGTGTGTGTGTGTGTGTGTGTGTGTGCAGGAACGAGACAATAAGATGATGAAGAAGAAAGGAGTAAGGAAATGAAGGAAGAGTGTAAGGAGAAAATGACAGAAATAGACAGTGAAGATGACGGAGGAGAGTAGTAGTAGTAGTAGTAGTAGTAGTAGTAGTAGTAGTAGTAGTAGCAGTAGTAGTAGTAGTAGTAATAGTAGTAATAGCAGTAATAGTAGTAGTAATAACAGTAGTGGTAATAGTAGTAGTAGTAGTAGTAGTAGTAGTAGTAGTAGTAGTAGTAGTAGTAGTAGTAGTAGTAGTAGTAGTAGTAGTAGTAGTAGTAGTAGTAGTAAAAGTAGTAGTAATAATAGTAATAATAATAGCAATAGCAACAGCAGCAGCAGCAGCAGCAGCAGCAGCAGATTTCACCTTGTCATATACAGATTGCCTCTTGATAAACAGGAAGCGCCTTTCACCGTTAAGTACATCGATGCTTTAATTATAGACAGCAGAGGCGCCAATTAGACAGGCAGGTTTCCTCGGACCAGACAGAGTCCCTTGTTATAGATAGCAGCTGGTTCCCTCACACACTACTCAAAAACTGCCAGCTTTCTCACCACGACTATTTTCAGAACCCATAAAGATAATTAGTCGGGTTCTCAAGAGTGATTCCCTTGCTAATGATGTAGAAATCTTGTTAATCTGTCACCAAAACCATAAAATCGTCATTAAAAACCTGTCACTTTGCTTTCTCACCACGTTAAAAACAACATATATGATCAGCGGAGTTCTCAAGATTCTTTCCCTTGCTAATCTGTCAATCTGTCACTAAAACTAAAAACACTTCAAAACTTGTGTCACGAGAAAGGTTAGTTTTCAGAAAGGCTCTGTTCTCTCGCCACGTCAAAAGCCACAAATTTGATTAGCCGGGTTGTCAAAAAAAGTTTCCCTTGCTACTAATAATGTAGAAACTAAAAAAAAAAAAAAAAAAAAACTTAAAAGCCTGTGTCACTTATGAAAAAAGGTTAGTTTTCTGAAAGGCTCTGTTCTCTCGCCGCGTCAAAAGCCACAGGTATGATTAGCCGCGTTGTCAAGAGTGTTTCCCTTGCTAATAGTGTAGAAATCTTGTCAATCTGTCACCAAACCCTAAAACACTTCAAAACCTGTCATTTATCAGAAGGTGTTTGTTCTCTCACCACATCAGAGGACACAGATTTGATTAGCCGTATTCTCAAGAGCGTTTCTCTTGCTAATAATGTAGAAATCTTGTCAATATATCACCAAAACCTTAAAAATACTCTTAAAAACCTGAACCACTTATTAGAAAGGTTAGTTTTCGGAAGGGCTCTACTCTTTCACCACGACAAAGGACACATACAGTATATAACTAGTCGGTTTCTCAAAAGTGTTTCCCTTCCTAATAATGTGGAAATCTTGTCACTCTGATAGCAAAACCATAAAAGCTCTTAAAAAAAAAACCCGTGTCATTTTAACTAAGGTCGTTTTAAAGTGAGGAGGTGTAGCGCTGTAGTGTCTCGAAATGCAGTTCATACACGGGTTATCCTCACTACAAACAGCTCCAGTCATTTACCACATCTTGCCTCCACATTTGCCACGCCTAAACGGAATGACAGGGGGAAGAACAACAACGAAGGAATGAAAAAGATAAAAAAAATAAAAGTACGGTTAATTGGCTCTCTATATAAACTTCGCTTCAGTCTTCCCTGTTGCATAAAAAAAAAAAAAAAAAAAAATTGTCACCCCATTTGTACTCACCGTAAACAGATAGTCATTGTCATATTTGTACTTCTCTCTCTCTCTCTCTCTCTCTCTCTCTCTCTCTCTCTCTCTCTCTCTCTCTCTCTCTCTCTTCGTCTTACCAAACTCTTTTTTTTTCTTTTTTTCCACTGCTGTGTTGGAAAAGCTCTGTAGCCAATTGTTTTTTTTTTGTCTTTTTGTCTTCTTTTCTTTGAATTTTCTTCCTTCACTGCTAAATAATGTCTTCTTTAATTCCTTACAATTTTTCAGTCGTTTATTTATTTTGTTTATTTATTTTCATTTATTTTTGAGTGTGTGTTACAAGTCTATTTTTTCATCTTGTTTTGCTTTCTTCCTTCACCTCTTCCTCTTCTGTTGCTAATTATTGTTTTTTTTCTCATTTCCTTACACCTTTTATCTCAGTTATTGATTTGTTTAGTCATTTTTATTTTTATTTGTTTTGTTTTCGTGTGTGTGTGTGTGTGTGTGTGTGTGTGTGTGTGTGTGTGTGTGTGTGTGTGTGTGTGTGTGTGTGGAGGGGAGAGGGGGAGGGATGGGGGTTAGGGTGATCTTATCTTATTCTTTTTCTCGTTTTTTCTTGTTTTTCTTTTCTTCTTCCATTCTTTTTAATCTCATTTTCTCTTTACTTTGCTTCTTTTATTTTCTTTTTATCTTTTTTTTCTTTTCTTTCGTTCTTCCTTTCCTTTTCTATCAATTCAACTCACCGAGCTTCGTCTGTATAGTGTGTGTGTGTGTGTGTGTGTGTGTGTGTGTGTGTGTGTGTGTGTGTGTGTGTGTGAATCCAATCTTGTTCTTTTCCCTTCAATTTTTTCTTTTTTTCTCATTTTTTTCTCTTTCTTATCTCTTTCCTTCTCTCACTTTGTTCACATCCTGCTTCTTTCTTTCTTTCTTTCTTTCTTTCTTTCTTTCTGTTTATTTTCTCTTCCCCTCCTTATAAGACTCTTGCTTGAGTGTTTCCCTTACCGGTGACAAAGAGCGCTCATCACATTGTTACCAGAACGACGAGAACACCCTGGAATACCTAAACACCTTCCCTTATTACTTCAAGAAATGCTTATAGTTCTAGTATTGCATTGTTCACCTCCTGTTAGTAATGTGGGAATCTTGTCTCTCCTGTTAGTAATGTGGGAATCTTGTCTCTCCTGTTAGTAATGTGGGAATCTTGTCTCTCCTGTTAGTAATGTGGGAATCTTGTCTCTCCTGTTAGTAATGTGGGAATCTTGTCTCTCCTGTTAGTAATGTGGGAATCTTGTCTCTCCTGTTAGTAATGTGGGAATCTTGTCTCTCCTGTTAGTAATGTGGGAATCTTGTCTCTCCTGTTAGTAATGTGGGAATCTTGTCTCTCCTGTTAGTAATGTGGGAATCTTGTCTCTCCTGTTAGTGATGTGGGAATCTTCTCTCTCCTGTTAGTAATGTGGGAATCTTGTCTCTCCTGTTAGTAATGTGGGAATCTTGTCTCTCCTGTTAGTAATGTGGGAATCTTCTCTCTCCTGTTAGTAATGTGGGAATCTTGTCTCTCCTGTTAGTAATGTGGGAATCTTGTCTCTCCTGTTAGTAATGTGGGAATCTTGTCTCTCCTGTTAGTAATGTGGGAATCTTCTCTCTCCTGTTAGTAATGTGGGAATCTTGTCTCTCCTGTTAGTAATGTGGGAATCTTGTCTCTCCTGTTAGTAATGTGGGAATCTTGTCTCTCCTGTTAGTAATGTGGGAATCTTCTCTCCTGTGACTAGAACTGTAGAAATACCATTGGAAACCCGTGTAAATAGTAAAAAGCCTGTATTTAGGAATGCTATGTTCTCTGTCAACTATCTTCAAAGGCACAGAGATGATTAGCCGGGTTGTCAAGACTTTTTCCTGCTCGTAATGTGGAAATTTTGTTAATCTTTCGCTGGAACAAAACACACCATTGGAAAGAGGTGTAATTTACTTAGAAAGCTCTGTATTAAACGCTCTCTCTCTCTCTCTCTCTCTCTCTCTCTCTCTCTCTCTCTCTCTCTCTCTCTCTCTCTCTCTCTCTCTCTCTCTCCACTTTTTTCCAAGGCCACAAATGATTAGCCTAGTTCTCAAAATTGTTTCTCATGTTAGTAATGTGGGAATGTTATTAATTTATCACTAGAACCTTAGAAATATACTAAACTGCCCTTTATCTAGAAGCGTTCTGCCCTCTCACCACTCAAAGGCCACAGGAATAGTTACTTCGGTTCTCAAGAGTGGTTTTTTTTTTTTTTTGTCAATAATGTGGAAATCTTATGAACATCACTGGAATCTTAGAAACTTAATGAAAAAGGTCATTATTTAAAGGCACTCTGTTCTATCTCCATTTTTTTCCAAGGCCACAGAGATGAACAGCCGGTTTTTCAAGATAGTTCTTCCTGTTCGTAATGTGAAAATCATATTAATTTATTACAAGGACAGTAGAAACTTATTAAAATGCCTTTATCTAGAAGCGCTCTGCTCTCTCACCACTGTTTTGCAAGGCCACAGAGATGATTAGTTCAGTTTTCAAGAGTGTTTTTCCTGTTAGTGATATAAAAACCTGACAAACTTACTGAAAAAGACCGTCATTTAGAAACACTTTGCTCTCTCACCACGACTAAGCCAAAAGAGATGATGAGCCACGTTCTTAAGTGTTTCTCCTATCAATAATGTGGAATTGTTGTTGATGCGTCACTAGAACCGTACATTGATACTAAAAACACCGTGTAACTTCAACTAGAACCTTTAGAGAGTAGTGGAGTGGCGTGGTAGTGTTTTAGAATACAGTGCGAGAAATGAAAAGGAAACACACACACACACACACACACACACACACACACACACACACACACACACACACACACACACACACACACACACACACACAGAGAGAGAGAGAGAGAGAGAGAGAGTGTGTGTGTGTGTGTGTGTGTGTGTGTGTGTGTGTGTGTGTGTGTGTGTGTGTGTGTGTGTTCGTCCTTTCATGCCCAGGGAATGTTCTTATAAACTCTCTCTCTCTCTCTCTCTCTCTCTCTCTCTCTCTCTCTCTCTCTCTCTCTCTCTCTCTCTCTCTCTTGTCTGCTCTTTTTTCTTTCTATTACCGTTGTATCTAATTTTTACTTTTTTCTTTCTTCTCCTTTTTTTTCTTATATTTCTTGTTTTTTTAGTAGTTTTATTGCATTTCCGTGTCTTCTTTCTTCCGTTTTCTCTTTTGGCTCTCTCTGTCTGTCTGTCTGTTTATATGACTGTCTGCCTGTCTTTTATTTGAATTGTGTATGTCTTTCACCATCTTAGATCTCTCTCTCTCTCTCTCTCTCTCTCTCTCTCTCTCTCTTGTTATGAAATCGAGTTTGTGGTTACTTTTTTTCCCCTCGTCTGTCTGCCTCGCTTTCTCTCTCTGCGCCATATTCAGAAGCGCTTCCTTCTCTCACCACGATCATTTTCAGACCACAGAGACGAGTAGCCGAGTTATAAAGACTATTTGTCCTGTTGGTAATGCAGAAAACTTGTTAATGTGTCACTGGAATCACAGAAACATCCTTCAAAACCCGTGTCACTTAAGTAGAGCCTTTTTATTATTATCTAATATCTATACCATGTGGGCCTTTCACGGGAATTTCTGGGCTAAAGGAGATACTTTTTGTGGTACCTCCTATCTCAAAGCCCACCCGCTAGGAAACCGTTGTCCCGAGTGAGGAAGCCCAACCTACACTCGGACCGTGGACAGGATTCGAACCCGTGCGCTTGGAGACCCCTCGGACCCCAAAGCACGCATGGTTCCACTGTATTTTTCTTGTTGGTAATGCAGGAAACTTGTTAATGTGTCACTGGAATCACAGAAGCATCATTAAAATCCGTGTCACTTCAAGTAGAGCCTTTTGAAAAGAGTATTTGTCCTCTTCATAATGCAGGAAACTTATTAACGTGTCACTAGAATTACAGAAAGATCCTTAAAAGTCCGTGTCACTTCAACTAGAGCCCCTTGAAAATAGTGAAGGTCCAGCGCGGAAATGTTTCATAATACTATAGGTCTTTGCAACGCCGGTAATCAGAAACGCCTTGTTCTCTCACCACGACAGTTTTCCAAGGCCACTGAGACGACTAGCTGGGGTTTCAAGACAATTTCTTCTTATAATAAATTAGAAATATTGCCATGAAAATACCCATAACCACTCCAATACCATGACGCGTTTTTATATTCATTCTGCTTACTATTTGGTGATTTTATACAGCTTCAGAAACTTATGCGTGGTATTAAGATAGTGAAAACTGTGGCCATTAATCTTCTAACCTCCATAGACCTTGCTAATGTCAATAAAATAGTCTAAACCTACACAAATCTCAAGGTAAAAATGACGCGTTTTCATATTCATTCTGCGTACTATGAGATGATTTTATACAGCTTCAGAAACTCTTAGTAGAGGATGTTACTGGTGTTTTTAAGGGTGTTTTCAGGGTAGTAGAGGATGTTACTGGTGTTTTCAGGCGTTTTCATATTCATAACCATCTTCAACGAAAGCCTTTGGAAAGCAGCGATGGTGGGAGAGCTTATTATATTCGACCAGCTATCGCGTTTTGTTGATAAAGTAGCTGCAGTGGAAGTTATTGGCGTCTTCAAGTGTGTTTTGGTGGTTCTAGGGTAAATGACAACATGGGGCTTATTATCTTCGACCAGCTATCGTGTTTTGTTGATAAAGTAGCTGCAGTGGAAGTTATTGGCGTCTTCAAGTGTGTTTTAGTGGTTCTAGGGTTAATGACAACATTGGGCTTATTATATTCGACCAGCTATCGTGTTTTGTTGATTAAATAGCTATAGTGGAAGTTATTGGAATCTTGAAGGGTGTTTTGGTGGTTCTAGTGTTAACCCCTTCAGAGTACCGGGACACATTTTTACCTTGAGTTTTGAGTGTGATTAGACGATTTTATTGACATTAGGAAGGATCTTTTGGGGTCAGAAGATTAATAACCACAGCCTTCACTATTTCAATCCCCTACATGAGTTTCTGAAGCTGTATAAAAGCACCAAATAGTTAGCAGAAGCAATATGGAAACGTGCCATGGTACTGAAAGAGGTTAATGACAACTTGGGGTTATTATCTTTCATGAACAGCCATCTTGTTTTGTTGATAAAGCAGCTGTAGTGGAAGCTATTGGAATCTTGAAGGGTGTTTTGGTGGTTGTAGTGATGGTTTAACAGTTTGCTATGACAACTTGTGGCTTATTATTTCTGATGACCAACCTTTGTGTTCTCTCGTTTCATTGGCTGTAGTGGAAGCTTTTGGAGTCTTCAAGAGTGTTTTCATGGTTCTAGTGATGATTAAACCCTTTGATAATGACAATAAAGGACTTACTATCTCTCAGCAGCTGTTGTGTTTTGTTGATGAAGCAGCTGGAGTGGAAGTTATTGTGTCTCCAAGGATAACAAGCGTAAAAAGTAAATATTTGTTTACGAAAAGCCACACACATTATTGTTTTCGTTATCAACATTATCACTTTCGCTTTCACTATTCGTATTCTCCGTCACTTTATTTCCCAGTTTTATTTGAGTCTATGCTTTATTTAATTACGTCCTCTCCAATTCACTATACAGGTAAACACTTCGTTCAGGACACTGTTGTGGCTTATCATCTCTCAGTTCTATTGTGTTGTTTGGTTTGATTGGGTGTAGTGGAAGTTATTGGGGTCTTCATGGTGTGTTGCTGGTTCTAGTGATGGTTTAACGGTTTGCTATGACAATGTGGGGCTTATTTCTTATCATGATCAGTCTCAATGTTCTCTCGTATCAGCAGCTGCAGTGGATGTCATTTTTTCAGTGGTTGTAGTGGATGTTATTGGGGTCTTTAAGGGTGTTTTGTTGGTTCTAGTGAGGGTTTAACAGTTTGCTATGACAGTGTGAGGCTAATTTCTGATGACCAGCCTTCATGTTCTCGCATATTAGTAGCCATAGTGGAAGTTACTGTTTTTTTTTTTTTTCGTTTTAGTTGAAGTTTTTGGGGTCTTCAAGTTTTTTTTTTTTTTTCTAGTGATGGTTTGTTTGCTATGACGATGTGGGCTAATTTCTCATGATTAATCTTCGTGTTTTCAGTAGTTGTAGTGGAAGTTATTGGTGGCTTCAAGGGGTGTTTGTTAGTTCTAGTGATGGTTTAACAGTAGGGCAATGTGGGGCTTATTATTTCTTATGATCAACCTTCGTGTTCTCTAGTTTCAGCAGCTGTAGTGGAAGTTACTGTTTTTTTCTTATATATTTTATTATTATTATTATTTTTTTTAGTAGTAGTATCTGTAGTGAAAGTTGTAGTCTTCAAGGGTGTTTTGGTGGTTGTAGTGATGGTTTAACACCGCCTCTTTACTCACCAAATATTAGTAACAGTTACTTCACTTTTACTCACACTGTCTTTGTTGATTTAACCGCTCTTATAAGTTGTCGGGGCTTCCAAAGGTGTGTTCATGTTTCTGAGGGATAGTTTGATAAGGGACCGCAGTGATACAGTGGAACCATGCATGCTTGGGGGTCCGAGGGGTCTCCAAGCGCACGGGTTCGAATCCTGTCCGCGGTCCGAGTGTAGGTTGGGCTTCCTCACTCGGGGCAACTGTTTCCTAGCGGGTGGGCTTTGAGATAGGGGGTACCCAAAACGTATCCTCTTTAACCCATAGATTACCGTGAAAAGCCCACATGGTATAAATGAAAAAAAAAAAAAAAAAAGAGTTCTGTATTGTGAGTGGCGGGGGAAACACTCACGATAAGCTGACTCATCATCTCTGTGGCCTTGGAAATCAGTCCTTATGTTGGTATGATGAATGATGGAGGTGAGACAGTGACATCACCCTGTTAGTAATAATGAAGATTCCTAAAAATAAAAAAAAGATAAGTAGATGGTGAAAGGTAGATAAAAAGGTGAGTAGATAGAGAGTAGATAGATAAATATATGATGATAACGGTAATGAAGATGAGGCAGCGATACCATCCAGAATTATCAACAGTAGCCAAAATTCCTAAAAATGAAAGATAGATAACGAAACAAAAAATAAATGGAAAATAAATAGATAAATAGCGATAGGATTAATAGAAATAGTGAAACAGTGACATCCAGAGGTAGTAGCAGCCAAAATTGATAGAAACAAGAGATAGATGGATAAATGAAAGAAGAAATAAAAGATAAATAAATGAATAGATAGATGATGGAAATGAAGATGAGGCAAATAGATAATCCAGAATTGATAGTAACGAAAATTGATTAAAAGATAGAGTAATAAGCAAAAGATAGATAAGAAACAATAGATAGATGATGATAACGATAGAATAGATAATGGTGAAGCAGTGACACCATCCGGAATGAACAACAGTGAAGATGGAGGAGGAGGTGAGAAGGAAACACAGGTGCAGGGAGGTGAGTTCTGATTCCCGACTAGGTTTGCTGTGTGCTTCGGATGAACAGTGAAAAATGACAAAAAGAAAGAAAAAGAAAGAAAAAAAAAAGAAATAAAAATAAAAAGATGAATGGATAAACTGAAGATAAGTGAATAAATAAATGAAAATGACAAATAATAAAAAAGACGAAAGATGAATGAAGGAATGAGTAAAAATGGCAAAAAGAAAAAGAAAAATAGATTAAACAAAGCTAAATGAATAAACAGATAATAATGATGGTAGAAAGAGACAGAGATAGAGAAAGTAGTAATGAGAATGAGTAATCTCACATCTGTCTTGCCTGGAGCTCTGTAACTAATACCTTTTATAGACCTTTTTAAACAATCTAATTAGTCCAGGTGCTCTCCACTAATTAATAACACGGAAACAGGTGTGTGTGTGTGTGTATGTGTGTGTGTGTGGTGGAGAGAGAGAGAGAGAGAGAGAGAGAGAGAAAAGAATGTGATGTTTATTGGCCAGCCTACTTTTGGGGATGGAAGGAGAAAGGAAATCTTGAGTGTTGTTCTTAATCTTGATCTTGCGTCGCTTATAAGGAAGTGCTGTAGTAATAGCTGAGGAGTGCCACTTTTTTGTTGTAGAATTATTGAGGTAAGGAAAAGTACTCAGCGTGTTGTGTAAGAGTGCTGGTAGGCGTCAGTCAGTCAGTCAGTTAGTTAGTTAGTTTAGTTAGTCAGTCAGTCAGTCAGTCAACCACTTAAACACAACCCAAATAGCAAAACACTCAATCCAGAAACAGTTAGTCAGTCAGTCCTCTCACTTCACCACTTAAACACAACCCCACCCACCCACCCACCCCTATAACCCACCCACCCACCCGACTTCACCCACCCTTACCCACCCACACACCCTCCTCGCTACACCCACCCACCCACCCACCGTAGAACCATCCAAACCCCATTCCCACTTCACCCACCCCTACCCACCCCACTACACCCACCCCTCCCACACCCTCCCCACCCAACCAGTCACTAAAACCCACTTGAACCTAGCACAACAAAATTTAGCAACCCACTTCTCATCACCCACCTATCCACCCACCCACCCACCCATCCACTCAAGATTACCACTGCTCGCTGCCTCCACCTTTCATGAGTGGATAGGTAAGTGGCACCAGAGTACGAGTGGATCTAAAGGTCGTGTTTTGAACGGTGGTGTGTGTTAGTAGTAGTAGTAGTAGTAGTAGTAGTAGTAGTAGTAGTAGTAGTAGTAGTAGTAATAGTAGTATTTTGTGTTTGTTTTATATTTTAGGATGTTTTTCGTTGGGTTTGGCATTGATGGTGTGTCAGAGAGAGAGAGAGAGAGAGAGAGAGAGAGAGAGTTGATGTTTTAAAGTAAATAAAGTTTAGAGTGTTGTGTAGTTTCTCTCTCTCTCTCTCTCTCTCTCTCTCTCTCTCTCTCTCTCCCTCTCTCCTTCTCTTCTCTTCCTTTATCCTCTTTCTTCTTTTATCCACACCCTTCTTTCCACCTCTCTCTCTTTCTCTCCCTTCTCTCTCTCACTCACCCAAACATCTTATGTACACGCACTCACTCACACACACTCACTCACTCACTCACTCACTCACACACTCACTCACACACACACACACACACACACACACACACACACACACACACATGCCCGGTAGCTCAGTGGTTAGAGCGCTGGCTTCACAAGCCAGAGGACCGGGATTCGATTCCCCGGCCGGGTGGAGATATTTGGGTGTCTCCTTTCACGTGTAGGTGGTGTTCAGTGTTCACCTAGCAGTGAGTAGGTACGGGATGTAAATCGAGGACTTGTGACCTTGTTGTCCCGGTGTGTGGTGTGTGCCTGGTCTCAGGCCTAGCCCAAGATCGGAAACAATGAGCTCTGAGCTCGTTCCGTAGGGTAACGTCTGGCTGTCTCGTCACACACTGCACCACATCAAACAGTGAATCACACACACACACACACTCACTCACTCACTCACGAAAACTTTTCCACCTGTTTAAAACTTGTAAGGAGGGGAAGGGTGAAGGAGGGAAGGGAAAATCAATACTGAAGGAAAGGATGGAAAACTTGCAATAGGGAAGGAAGGAAGGAGAAGAGAAGTTTGTGTGTGGGTGAGACTTGAAGGTTCGTAAGGAAAAAAGAGAGGGGAAAAAATGGAAGGGTCGAAAACAAGGGAAAAAAAATGAGAAGAGGGGAGGAAATTCTGGTGGTGAGATTTGGAAGAGGGGAAAAGACAGAGAGGGGAAGAAAAAAAGGTGAAGGGATTTAACATTTCCACACGTTTGTTTTGTAGTTGAATGGGTAGGAAATGTAAGAGAGAGAGAGAGAGAGAGAGAGAGAGAGAGAGAGAGAGAGAGAGAGAGAGAGAGAGAGAGAATACTAATTAACCCTTCAGGAAAAAACAGATCAGTGAACTTTTTGCTATCTTGTTTTACGATTTTATTTATTACTTTATTTTTTACACCAAGCTGTAAACATGAAAACAGAGAGAGAGAGAGAGAGAGAGAGAGAGAGAGAGAGAGAGAGAGAGAGAGAGAGAGAGAGAGAGAGAGAGAGAGAGAGAGAGAGAGAGAGAGAGAGAGAGAGAGAGAGAGAGAGATAGATAGATAGATAGATAGATAGATAGATAGGCAGGTAGATAGATAGATAGATAGATAGGCTGGTAGATGGATAGATAGATAGATAGATAAATAGATAGATAGATAAATAGATAGATAAATAGATAGATAAACAGATACAAACAGACATAGGTAGATTGACTGATTGGTAGATGGATAAATAAATAGATAGATAGAAAATGAAGTAAAAGCAAGAAAAAAAGAGAGAGAGAGAGAGAGAGAGAGAGAGAGAGAGAGAGAGACACCCTACCATTTCCCTCTACACGTCCCACACAAAGGCGTAGAGGCTCAGGTGAAACATTATTGAGTTCACCTGCCTCTACCTGTCCCACCAGCACAGCTACACCCCAGAAATGAACGATCGGTGTAGTAAAAGAGAGGACGGTGTGACTTTACCCCTTCAGTACTGGGACACATTTTTACCTTGAGATATGGTCACGATTAGACCATTTTACTGACATTAGGAAGGGTCTATGGAGGTCAGAAGTTTAATGGCCACAGTCTTCACTATTTTAACTCCTTCAGTACTGGGACGTATTTTCACCTTGAGATTTGTGTACGATTAGACCATTTTATTGACATTAGGATGGGTCTATGGAGGTCAGAAGTTTAATGGCCACAGTCTTCACTATTTTAACTCCTTCAGTACTGGGACGTATTTTCACCTTGAGATTTGTGTACGATTAGACCATTTTATTGACATTAGGATGGATCTATGGAGGTCAGAAGATTAATGGCCACAGTCTTTACTATTTCAATCCTGCACATGAGTTTCTGAAGCTGTATCAAATCACCAATAGTAAGCAGAATGAATATGGATACACGTCATTGGTACTGAACGGTCTATAGCTACAGTGTTCACTATTTCAATCCTCCACATGAGTTTCTGAAGCTGTATAGAATCACCAAATAGTAAGCAGAATGAATATGGAAACACGTCATGGTAGTGAAGGGGTTAGCTATCCATACCTGTGTCACTAATCACCAAGTAAAGTGTGTGTCTTGTCTTGTGTTCAATGTATTGTTTCATGTCAGTGTTGTTTGTGAGTGAGTTGTCTTGTCTTGTTTGTCTTGAGAAGTTGTTATGTCAATGTCGATTATTTTCTTTTTCTTTTTTCTTTTCTTTTTTGACAGTCATTTTTTGTTGTGTTTATCTATTTTTCTCATTTGTTTGTTTGTTCAGTTTTCGCCTTTTATCTTCTTTTATTATTTTTTTCATTTATTCATCTATTTCTTTATATATTTTGTTAAGTTGTCATTTCTTTTCTTTTTTTTTTCATCTATTCATTTATCTATTCATTTATTTATATGTTAAGTTTTTTTGTTATTTCTCTTCTTTTCTTTTTATTTATCTGGCTATTTGTTTATTTATTTGTTCAGTTTTGCCATTTGTTTTCTTTCATTTTTCTTTCATTTCTCTATTTTTTTCATTTATTATTCATTTATCTATCTATTCCTTCATTTATTTATTTTTCTTTGGTGTGTTTGGCCTTCTGTGAGGAATCTGTAGCGCCGAGTCTTCAAGTAATAAAGAAGAGTAATCAAGTAATAAAAAGTGTGAGTTAAGAAATACATGAGCTTTTCTCAAAATTCAGCTTCTGTTTTCTTATTTTTCTTTCCTTTTTGCTCCTCTCTAAGTACAGCTAGATCTCCAAGATAATAAATGCAGTTTTTCAAAATGGATTTATTCTGCAGTACGTTCTTTTCAAAATGGATTTATTCTGTAGTACGTTCTTTTTCTCTTTTTTTTCTTTTCCCGTTTTACTTCTTCAAAAATAGATATTGTTACGTCACACCCTTTAGTTTCATTTTTTTCTTTCGTTCCTTACATTTTGCTGTCTCAAAAAAAAAAAAAAAAATACAGTTTGTTACATCACGTCCTTTCCTCTTTTCCTCTCTTTTTTCTTCTTTTCCTCCCTCCCACTTTACTTTCTGAGAACAAGATTCAGGTTGCAGAGACATTACTTTCCTCTTTTCCCTCCCACTGCCATGCCAGCTTCCCAAAAATACAGTTGCGTCACCCTCTTTCCCTCCTCTCTTTTTCTCTCCCCGTCCCATTTTGTGCCACAGTCATGCACCGGAGGGATCAGGTCAGCCATGGCGCCCGGAGTCCTGACGTCACTGGGCGAGGGAGAGAGGGAGAGAGAGGGAAAGGGAAGGGGAAGGAAGGGGAAGGAGGGGGAGTACTTAAAGCTGAATGCTCTTTTGTGGCCTTCAGTGCCTTTCAGGATTTGCAAAGGGGAGTGTGCTCGATACTCACGGATTTCCCTTCCCTTGTTAATGTTCCTGCCTTCCCTCGCCATTAAGTCTACTTCACTTGTCCTCCTCCTGCTAATGACTGCGTGGCGTCTTTAACCCCTTCAGTACCATGCAGTGTTTCTATATTCATTCTGGTTACGATTTAGTGATTTTATACAGCTTCAGAAACTTACGTGGGGATTAAAATAGCGAAGACTGGCCATTATTCTTATCTCAATAGACCCTTCCTAATGTAAATAGAATCATCTAATCATATCCTCCCCAAAAATGGTAAAAATGCGTCTCAGTGAAAGGGTTAAGCTGAGTCACCATAGAGGATATAAAGAGGGAGTCTGGGAATGTACTGGGATTATACAAGATACATTTGCTGTCCCGTGGTATTGTTTTTCCTCTTCTATATCAGCTACACTTTGTCACTTAACTGCTAATGATAATGTGTTGTGATTTGCTTTGAGTCACTAAGGCACCAAGATACATTTACCTTCTCTTGCTAATGTTCCTGGTTCTCTTCTTCATTTCTTCTTTTTCTAATGACAACGTGGTATTTATGAACGAAGGGAGTACAAGACACATTAGTCTACTTTTCTTATTAATGTTCCTGGTTCTCTTCTTGATTTTTTCTTTTTCTTTGTTTTTATTTTGCTTATGACAACGTGGTATTTATGAAGAAGAGAATAGAAGACACATTATTCTACATCTCTTTTTACTGTTCCTTGTTTTTTTTTTCTGCACAAACTCCCCTTCATTTTGTGTATGCCAACCTGGTATTTATGATCTGAATGACTGGAAGATATTATGAACGAAACTAATAATATAAAACACATTATTTTACTCCTCTGATATAATTTTTTGTTCTCTAATGCATAAACTCACATTTTTTTTCCCTTTTGCTTATGAAAACTTCCTATTTATGATCTGAGTGCCAACGATGCTATGAATGAAACAAGGTACAAGACATTTTTACTTCTCTTGCTAATATTTCTCGTTCTCTGCATAAACTCCTTGCCATATTTTTTTCCCCTTTTGCTTATGACAACTATTTATTATCTAAGTGACGGGACGATGTGAGTCGACGATGCTACGAATAAAACTAGAAATACAGGACATTTTTACTTTTCTCGCTAAAGTTTCTCGTTTTCAGCATAAACTCCTTGCCATTTTTTTTTTTTCCCTTTTCGTTTATGACAACTATCTATTTATGATCTGAGTGCCTGGACGATGCTATGAACGAAACTAGGAATACAGGACATAGCATTTAATTTTTATTGTTAATATTCTTGATTCTCTAATGTACAAACTCCAATTTTTTTCTTTTCGCTAATGACAACTAATTCTGATCTGAGTGACGACGATGCTATGAATGAAACTAAGAATACAAGACACATTATTTTACATATCTTTTTAATGTTCTTGGCTCTTTAATGTACAAACTCTCAGTCATTTTTTTTCCTTTCGCTTATCAAAACTATCTATTTCTGATTTGAGTGGCTGGACGATACTATGAGTGAAGGGAAGACTGCAGGATACACGTTTTCTTTCCCTTTCTGTTGTTTCCCTTGCTTCTCCTTTCCCTCTCAATGAATTTCCTCCGTAACTCTCTAACTGCAAACGAGAACGTGGTAGTTATTTGAGTCACTATAGGAAAAATAAACCAAAAGCAATTTTTTTCATCCCCTTATAAATATTTCTTCCATTGTACATTTCATTACATTGACTTGAATTGTTGATGAGGTGGCATTTATTCCAACCCAACCCAACTTAACCTAACCCAACCCAACGCAAAACCAACCAATTCAACCTAACCCAAACCCAACCCAACCCAACCTAACCTAACCTAAGCTAGCCTAACACAGCCAACCCAAAACCAGCCCACAACCAAACCAAACCAAACCAAACCAAACTCAATCTAACTTAACCCAACTTACCCTAACCTAACCTGACTCACCACTAACTATGCAATGAGGGAAACTTAATCTAACTTAACCTAACCTAACCTAACCTAACCTGACTCACTACTGACGATGCAATGAAGGAAACTAAAAACTGTGTGAGTCATTTTTACTTTACTAATTTTTTCTACTTCCCATCAATACAAACTCAGCCATTACCTCTCTTCATTTTACTTGTTTATTTTGTCTATATTAAAGTACACTGGTGGAAAAGGAAGAAAAATGGAAGAAAAATGGGTAGTTACGAGTGGATGATGGTTACAATGGTGGTTTTGATGTGGAGGGAGGAGGTGGAGTTTTGGCTTAGCTTGGTGGAGCAATCATTTTTTTTTTTTTTAGAGAGAAGGGATTATTTATTTTCATCCTTTTCTTTTCTTTCTTCTCTAAATTCCAAGCGTCCATTTCTCGCATTTATTCCTCTTGTTCTCAGTTGCGAGGTTTTTTGGTTTGTTTTGGTTTAATCCGTGTCTTTCATTTTATGGCCTGTGTTCCTTTGTGTTTGTTCCATGTATATGTTTTGTTTCTCTCTCTCTCTCTCTCTCTCTCTCTCTCTCTCTCTCTCTCTCTCTCTCTCTCTCTCTCTCTCTCTCTCTCTCTCTCTCTCTCTCTCTCTCTCTCTCTCTCTCTCTCTCTCTATCTATCTATCTATCTATCTATCTATCACACACACACACACACACACACACACACACACACACACACACACACACACACACACACACACACACACACCGATCCATGTACTGTCTCGCGTCGACAAACACTGAGACACAGCACAGCACAGCACGAAGCATTCCATCTATTAACGTTTACAAGCGACCCCTGCGAAGCCCCAGGTGTAGTGAACCTCCCCGGTGACGACCTAGCCGTGCCTCCCCTGGGTGCACCACGAAGGACTCTGGTATGTGTGTGAGACTGATTTTTTTGCATGACATCACCGGACTTGGATATTTGGGATTAGAAAAGGTTACTATTTTTTTTTTTTTTTTTTTTTGCATGTTCACCTTTCTCTGTTGTGTGACCTATTGACTCTGCTACATGATTTTTTTTTTCCTTTCTCCTTTAGCAGTTTTTTTTTTTCTTTTAAGACAAGGGAATAAATGGGTTAGTTTTCTGCTTGCTTTGATCTTCTTCCTTCTCTCTCTCTCTCTCTCTGACGAATGACCTTACCATCTTAATTTTTTTCCTTCTCCTTCACATCTGGACTTTCACGCCCGTCTCTCCCTCTCTCAGGTAAATAATGACGTTGTCTTAGCCGACACGAATGTCAATGGTGTTCTTGAACCTCTACCTTTGCCGGCCGCCCCGCCACCCACTCCAACAGCTCTTCCTCCTTCTTCCAAGTCATCATCTTCATCTTCAGCAACGACCTTTATCAGCGACCTGGTGCAATCCACTGTGCCGATTGTTGTTCCTGCCCTCTTTCCGGGATCCCAGCCAGCTCCAGTCCCCCAGCCCGCTCCTGCCCCTCAGCCAGCTCCTGCCCCACAGCCCGTCCCTGCCCAACAGCCAGCTCCTGCCCTTCAGCCAGCTCCTGCCCCTCAGCTAGCTCCTGCCCCACAGCCCGTCGCTGCCCCTCAGCCTGCTCCTGCCTCTCAGCCAGCTCCTGCCCCTCAGCCAGCTCCTGCCCCTCAGCCAGCTCCTGCCCCACAGCCCGTACCTGCCCGACAGCCAGCTCCTGTTCCTCAGCCCATCCCTGCCCCTCAGCCTGCTCCTGCCCCTCAACCAGCTCCTGTCCCTCAGCCCATCCCTGCCCCTCAGCCTGCTCCTGCCCCTCAACCAGCTCCTGTCCCTCAGCCCATCGCTGCCCCTCAGCCCATCGCTGCCCCTCAGCCAGTCGCCCAGGCCGTTCCTCAACCAGCCCCTCAACCATCTCCACCAACGCCTCAGTCAACACCTCAGCCAGCAAACCAGGCTGTGTCAACACCAGCACCTACACCAACCACTCAGGTCCCACCACACTTCTCATCCCAGCCTGCCTCCCCTGTCCCCTCGGCCATATCTCAGTCTGTAAACGTGTCCTCGCAGCCTGCAAACACAATCACTCAGGCTCCTAATTTGACGTACCCCAGCACTGTGCGGCCTTTCTATCCTACAGTGATCAGCTCCTCGTCCCCATACTTCCTCCCCACCGTGGCCTACTCGTCAAAAGAAGAGAAAGGTGGTTACTTCCTCCCAACAGTGCCTCCCTCAAGTCAGTACATCAAGGTGGCTCAAGATTCACTGTATCCAGAGGGCGGTGCCAACGTCGGGGTCATTCCAGGTGGGAAGTTCTTCGTATTCCCAACCTCACACTCATCCCTGTATGGAATTCCACAACCAGTGTATCCAGTCTCGCCACCTCCCGGCTACACCCAGCACGCGTCCAAGCCAAGCAACCATACCTTGTACCAATACCAGGCTCCCAAGAATGTCACCATGCCATACACGCCTAGTTACACCCACTATACGCCCAAGCCAAGTAACTTCTCCATGTATTCCTATCCGGACCCCAAAATTCCTACTTCCATGTATGGCGTCCCTACACCTGTCAGTCTGGAGGAGTCCACCACACAGGCGCCATACCCAGGCAGCCACCAGGGTACTCAATGGTGCAAGGGGCGATGCAACCTCCAGGAGTCCCATCAGCTATGCACCAAGGAGTGCCACTGAACAACTCTTCCACGGGGCAACAACCCTTCTATTCTTTTCCAAACGTGCAGTTCCCAGGGGTGCAGACATACCCACACCCGGGGGCCTGGCCAGCACAGTATATCGCCATACAACCCATACCGGCACTAAGTGGAGTGGATGGCCTACCTACTCAGTATGGACCACCTGCAAAATCAACAAGTGAAGCAGAGCAGAATGTAACGGTGCCACCCTTGCAGTACTTACCACCGCAGTCACAGCCGGTAACAGAACCGTCCCACCGGTACTTGCCTCCACAAGCACCTCCATTACAAACAACAACGAAACCACCATCACAGTACTTAACGTCTTTTTCAGGGCATTCAGTAGCGAAGCCATCGTCTCACTTCTTACCACCTTCAGTAGTGTCTCAGTATCTGCCGCCTGCAAGCTCACTGTCTCAAGGTCTTCTGCCTAACCAGTTTCCAGAACCCAGTGCAGCACGTCCCTCAAGTAGTCTGACACCTGAGTCCCTAGCACCTCCAGCACCCTCTCTCTCCAGAGATCAACTCTCCCAGCTCCTCACCACGTCGAATTTCCAGTTTGACGACTCTCGAGAAACTGATCGCCCCAGAAAAGGTAGAAAACAATCCAGGAGGAAGCACACTGACGATGACCTGCTGGAGTTAATGGAAGCTTTGGGCATTCCGCTGCCGGAGGCAGAATCCTCCTCCTCCCGCAGTAGACACCGGTCAAGGGAGCGCGGTGAGGAATCTTTCGACACACCAGATTCTGATAGCATCTTAGATTTCCTCCGCACCAACGATCTTGACTTTGAATCCCCGTCCAGGGACCAGAGCCGCAGCAGAGACCGGGACAGAGGACGTCCAGAGGACAGAAGGAACTCAATTATAAACAGACTTTTTAGTGACCCTGAGACGGGCATGGAAATCCTGAGTGAGTTGCTTGGTGGAATCGAGGACAGTAGGGAGCTGTTTGATGAGGGTCGTGATGGTCGTGGGCGTGATGGTCGTCGTCGTGGCAAGGGTTCACACAAGGGACGAGGCAAAGGGGATGGCAGACGCAGAGGCAACAGTGCAGAGGACCTACGATCGTCCATCTTGTCATTACTTGAAGACTCAGACTCTTCGTCACGTTCACGGTCTAGGAAAGGAGGGAAGTTATCACGCTTACGGTCAAACTTTAACTTCGGGTCTCTCTTCGAGGGCAAGAGTCCTTTGAACGTTGTTGGCTCTTTGATCACCGCCGCTTCATCTTTGTTAAATCGTCAACAATCCTCTGATGGCGCCCCGTCCCCGCTTGGTGCCCTCCAGTCATTATTTACCAGCCATGATGCACCAAATAAACTTCAATCCTTACTCAGTGGCCTGTCATCATTTGGTGGTGACCAGTCACCATTCAACCCACTGTCACTGCTCAGCGCTTTATCCTCAGGCGGTCTTAAAGGCATTTTGAGACTCTTGAGTCCCAATAGCAATTCGCCTCAGCAGAATACGTCACAGTCCGATGGCCAGACACAAAAGCTGAGCAAGCCAGCACCGCCGAGCAAACCACCGCAGCCAGCCAAACCTCAAGCAACATCGTACGGCCAGTCATCACTGCTGCAGAGTGCTCAGCTAGTAAGAAATGCTGAAATATTGAGAACTGCCCAGGCACTCAACAATGCCCAGGCTTTACGTGACGCTCAGGCCCTCCTCACCCCTGGCCTCTATACGTCCCCAGCATACTTCGGCACTCACCTCTACCCTCATGTGTACTCCCAGTCACTTGTCAACCCATACATACACCCGAGCATTTATCCCGCTTACACTCACAAAGGCGTCACAGCACCAGCCGTCGCCTACCCTCACAAAGGTGTCGCAGCACCAGCCGTCATCTACAAGACCACAGCCGCCACTGTCAAGCCACGCAAGAGCCACTCGGCGGCCAACGCACAGTCCGCCGCCAACCTGAAGACACTCATCAACAGCCAGTTACTCCTGAACGCTCAGCTAGTCCAGGGCACTCAGTCACTGCTCAAGGCTAGGGCACAGGAGAAGAAGAAAGCCGCTACCACCACCGCTCCACCTCCTCCTTCACCTACCCCGTCACCAGCCATACACCTCGTCTTGAACCGCTTCGGGAATGGGAACCCTGCACCCCCTGCTACGCCTTTCTCCAACCAGCAGCCGTTTTCTCCCGGCCTTCAACCCCCACCCGTAGCACCTCCCTTCCAAAACCGTCCAACCTTGCCCAGGACTCCTCGTAATCGAGAACTCTTCCTGTCACTGGTCGTGGAGCCTCTGCTGAACCCGGCACTGCAAGGGTAGGGCAAATGGCTGCGTGACTCCTGAAGACATTCAGTCTCTTGCCCCACCGCTGGACGAAGAGATCACAGGGAAAGATTCAGAGAGACTAGTGTGGTGGAGGCGTTCCTTCATCGTCACCAACAGCAGTGTCCACCACCTGATAGTGGGTGATTGGGGCAAGGATTGGCTGCCTTAGGATGAAGTGTTCACAAATTTTGAAGAAGACATGAAGGGAAGTCGTCGCTGATCAAGAAGGAAACATCTGACTGTTGATTAAAATACAGAACTGAGCGAACGAATTGCTAGCGAATGCAATACAACTTCGATTTAAAGCGAATCCGTTAAACCATTTTATCAACATGCATTATTTCCCCATGAAGCACGTCCTTCTGCTGTGCGTGATGACGTCCTTCATGCTCTATCTCACACTGCATGAAGGATTGCTTTGTGCAGCCTCGTGCTTCCTCCACACACATCAGCGGTGGGCTGTGCTCAGGCGCCACGTAATGTTATTGTCGTATTTATCCTTCCCGTAGGCTTAGGTGGAGCAGAGAACAAGGCTAGAGGCGGCCACTGCGCGGAGTGATGTCCAGCGTTGGCAGTAGCGTGGTGGTGCTGTATGGTGTGGTGTTGTGCGGTGCGGGGATGGTGTTGAGGTATTAATCACCGTACTAGTAAGGAATCACAGTACGTACTTTCCTCGCCTCATGTTTGTAACGTAACGCAGCGCCCCAGACAGACCCGACAACCTCACACCACGCAGCCTGCCACTTGTCACGCTTCCCTGCCTTACCTGTGAAAGTATCTTATTTCTCCAGCACCAGGCACAGAAAACTCTTATTAGTATATATAAAAGGTTCAGGCTGGCTTGAGTCAGGCTGTGGCACACCACCCACCTGACGCCCAGTCATCCATCAGGCGGCGCGGCGGCCCCGCTGTGTGGCAGGAAACACGAGCGTGACAGCACACGACTTATTTTTCATTGCATGTTTGTCACCAAATCTTCCGGTGAATACCAATCGTTCCCTTAAAGCTAAAGTGTTCGTTCACCAGAGGAACGAACGTACTCAGTGCCAAATAATTCCCGTGTTTTTTTTTTCCTGTGACTCGCTTTAAATCGAGGTTCTGCTGCGAATCACGTTGTTGTATAATTACGATACAAGATTACAACATTCCATGACGAACATGAACACAATTTCGCAAAAATAGTTCAGTGAAACAGAATACTTCTCAAGAGCAGCGCCGCTCACTGGTATCAGGCACCTCTTGCTACACACACACACACACACACACACACACACACACACACACACACACACACACACACACACATTATTATTATTATTATTATTATTATTATTATTATTATTATTATTATTATTATTATTACTACTACTACTACTACTACTACTACTACTACTACTACTACTACTACTACTACTACTACTACTACTACTACTACTACTGCTACTACTACTACTACTACTACTACTACTACTACTACTACTACTACTACTACTACCACCACCACTACTACTACTACTACTATTACTACTATTCTTAATAATTCTATTAATGTTATCTTATTATTGCTATTGTTATTATTATTATTTATTTTACTATTATTATTGTTAGTATTACTAAGAGTTCCTAAGTTTTGTATTCCTGAAATATAGTCATTAGAAGCCTGTTGTTGTATTATAAGCTTATACGGTTTTGCAATTCTCTCTCTCTCTCTCTCTCTCTCTCTCTCTCTCTCTCTCTCTCTCTCTCTCTCTCTCTCTCTCTCTCTCTCTCTCTCTCTCTCTCTCTCTCTCTCTCTCTCTCTCTCTCTCTCTCTCTCTCTCTCTCTCTCTCTCTCTCTCTCTCTCTCTCTCTCTCTCTCTCTCAAGTGCATTCACTTTTACCTTCGTTATCAACATTTTTTCCCTCCATGTTAAAAGTACGAGCTGTCATATAACACAAGTTTTTCAGTCATTTTTTGCAGTGTATGCGCTTAAGCCTCCCTGAAGGCGTGTATTACCTTTCTGAGGGCGGGGAAAAACACGAGGTGAAGACAAAAGTGATAGCGAGAGATGAGGTCAATTGTCAGATGTGGTTGGGCGGGGATGATGGAGAAGACTCGTGGCGGTGTTTTCATGTAGTACAATATCATGGATACTATTGATGGTGGTGATAGTGAAGGGGCGGTTGACACATCTCCCCACTCTGCTATGCTCCTGTACACCCACTCGTCTTCTGGGCTTGCTGTGTGCTGCCTTTTGAACTTATGAGAGTTAATCGCAGGTGTGAGGTGGTACATATGTGAATTCTTACCGGTAACTTTCACGTAATTCACCTGTGTACCTGTGGCCGGTAAACAGGAAATGTGTCCTCGTGGCGAAGTAGTGAAAGTTTTGTTTGTTTTTTTCCCACCGACATCAGCGTGAGTTTTTTTTTTTTTTTTTTTTTTTGACGGAAAAAAGACTTGGACGTTGTAATGGTGGAGGAGGAGGAGGTGGTGGTGTCTCTGGCAAGGTGTCTGTCTGTCTGTTTGTCTGTCTGTGCCTGTGGAGATGGTTGACGGAGGACCTGCGCTGTGTAGTGTCAGGGTGAGGAGGACAAGACGGCACTGGTTTGGGTCACTCAGCACAACGACTGGCACTGTTATTTAAGCAGACTGTTTCATGTCAGTGTTTTTATCCACACATTTCGTAATTATATATCTGTGAGCCTGTCTGTCTGTCTGTCTGTCTGTCTGTCTGTCTGTCTGTAGTGTTTCCCTGTCTGTCCCTGTCCGTCCGACTGTCTGTCTGTCTGTCTCTATCTGTCTGTTTCGTAGTTTGATTTTTCCCTTACTCGTTCCTTTCTCTCTCTCCTTCTCTCAGGCAGATAACGATGATGATTTTGACGACAACAATGTCTCGCGCATAGGAGTACATCCTCCTCTACATCCTCCGCGGCCTTTGCTGGCAGTCCCACCGCCGCCCTCCTCCACCACGCAGGATTTGCCCGTGCCGCTACCGCCGCTGGACACTCACACCGCCCGGTCACTCCACCAACCCTCACCGCGCCCATCGCAACTCACACGCCGCTCCGCTATCTACTACGCGCCCCTGACCACACCCCAGCCATCCCGGCCCTTCCTGCCAACCATACCGCCGGATTCATCATCAGAGGAGGATGACGATGATGATGATGATGATGACGAGGACGACGATGTGCTCATAACAGCAGCCTCGGACACAGCCACTGCCGTTGCAGCCTCAGAGGGCAATGTGACAGTGTTTCCCTCCGGGCAGCTGGTGGTGTTCCCAGCCTCTCAGTCAGCAGTGTTCAGGGCCACGCAGCCAGCCTACCAGTCAGCAGGATACCCAAGTCACTCTGCTGATGAAACTGCTGACCAAGCGTACCAACACCACCACCATCCACCTCACCAGTATGACCATCGCTACGACGCTAAGCAGGACCACTATCCAACCTCCAGAAACGTACCTTATCGGCCTCACAGCGGGTACCATCACCATCACCATCACCAGCATCAGCATCAGCACCAGCCGCACTATGATGATTCAGGGGAAGTTCAGTACAGCAGACAACCGTCACACTACGCACCACCACAGACGCCTCAGTCGTACCCACCGCCAGCCCAGCCATATGCTCCACCAGCGCAGTATCCACCGCCTTACCAGTCCCAATTTCCAGTTCTCCAGCATCACCAGTTCCTTGACTCACAGGAAGTGGAATTCCCAGTTACTCAACAGACACAGTTCCAGGGAATCCAGCCAGCACGTCCCGTCCACGCGCTGTTCTCAGGTGTTCTACAAAAACACATCCCAGGTGTTCAACGAACTCAGTTCCCAGTTACTCAAGCAGTTCAGTTTCCACTTACTCAAGCAGTTCAGTTTCCAATTACTGCGCAATCTCAGTTCCCAGTCACTCAACAGGTTCAGTTCCCTGTGAATCAAGTAGCCCAGTTTCAACAAGGCCTTGTCCCACTTGTTCAGCAGCACCAGCTCCTGGACTCTCAAGAAGTTGTGTTCCCAGCTGTTCAACAGACACAGTTTCCTGTCCTGCAACAAGGACAGTTTGGAAGAACACAAGCCGCCGCAGCTGCTCCCCAGCAAGGAGGTCTTCAAGGACTGGCTCAGGCCGTGTTGCCTTTCTTGGCCCCTGCCTTGAGTCAGTTGGGTGCTCCTGAACAGTCCTCAGCGCAGCAGGTAGACGACACAGGCCCAGGGTCAGACGTGACTGGCTCATTGCTCCGGGGCACTCCAGTCACCTCTGACCACATCTTGGGATCTATTTTGAACAATGCCTTGCAGTTTGACTCTCCGACCCTGGACCAGTCATTACTGCGGGACATCAGCTTCTCCTTGGGATCGCCCACTGTCAGCAATGCCTCTGTCGACGTGAACTCTGAACCAGAAAGGAGATCATTTCTGGACACACTCTTTGAGAATCCTCTTGTGGGCATGGACGTCCTCAGCCTGCTTCTTGACCGCTCTGGGGAAAGGGAACAGGATGAAGAGAAGCAAGCAAAAAATAACGGGCCACCGGTGTTTGTGTTTCTGGGCGGCACTGGATCGACGCCTACAACACCAGCGCCCAGCGCACAGCCGGCCAACACACAGGCCTCCCCGCAGCTCAACCAAGCACTGCTTGCCTTGGCACTTGGCAGGCAGGCAGGGCTCGGCAGCACCAACCCATTACTCAGTGCAGCGTCACTCATCAACCCCACGGGCCTTCAGTCACCACTTAGCCCGCTAGCAGCTCTGAACCCTTCCACGCTGCAGAACTCACAGTTGTTACAGCAGACACAGCTACTGCAGAGCACTGAATTATTGGGTGGGTCACCGTTGCTACGCTTTGCTCGGTCCTTGCCTTCCAAAACTTCCCATCAATTGAGCCTCATTCAAAGTCTGCTCCCACAAAAACAACGCACTAAGAGGAAAGCATCAAATGTGGCCAGCATTCCCTCAGCAAGTGTAAGAGAGAGGAGATCAGCACACCCTTCACCGAACACATCACCAAAGGCATCTAAGACTCGAGGCGCTGAGCTGACGGCAGAAAACTCTCTGAGCACGTAACATTGTTTGCGCTGAACTCAATAAACTGTTACTTGTGTTAATTAAAAGGGAAGAAATACAAATGTCACCTGATGTCCTAAAACGTGCTGTGTCCTTGACAAAACTAAGAGTGTTGTAAGATGTTGCAACAGCCTTGGACACGAGAATTGAAAAGTGATGCGATGAATTATGCGACCTCACCAGTAACGCGAGTGTTGCTGAGTGGTGGAGAGTTGCAACACATGTTAACTCGCAAGTGTGGCAGGCGGTGAAGAAAGTCTGGCGGGTCAGTGGTTGGTGGAGGAGGTCAAGGCAGATCGGCAGGCAGTGGATGAGGCCACAGTGAATTAGGAGGTGGAGGAGGAGGAGGTCAGGGTGGACGAACAGTGTCAGTGGAAGAAGCTCGTGGAGATCCTGAACAAATTAACAATATCTGTTCTTTCAGTGGCTGTGGATCACAACGGAACACTCATGGCATTAATAGATACTGTAGTTATTTAGACTGTCCAAAATCTGTGACTGCAAAATTTGGTGAACTTATTGGAATGTGGATTGGAGTCCCTAAGAAATGAAGGATTGGCATTAGTGAAGGCGTCCACTGTGATGTATTTATTGAAGTCTTCCTCAATGCTGGTCTTTGTGTGTTTCTCAAGATACTCAGTGATAGATTCTCTCCTTTATGTCAAGTGTTTAGGAGCCTGCTAAGTTATTATTATTATTATTATTATTATTATTATTATTATTATTATTATTACTACTACTACTACTACTACTACTACTACTACTACTACTACTACTACTTCTACTACTACTGTTACTACTGCTGCTACTATTACTATCACTAACTACTGTACTACTACTACTACTACTACTACTACTACTACTATTGCTACTGCTACTTCTACTTCTACTACTACTACTGCTACTACTACAACTACAACTACTGCTATTCTACTGCTACTACATCTTCTACTACTACTACTACTACTACTACTACTACTACTACTACTACTGGCACTATTTATTGATTTAATATTGTAATTGTATATATAATTCCCAAAAATACAGTAATCACAAAAATATTACACGTGTATTATAAGCACAACTGGATTTACTTTAGTAGTGTGTCACGCGGCGTTTGAGTTTCGGGAGGGGGAAGGCAAAGCAAGTGGTCAGAATTGAGTCACTGAGAGAAGGTTTAGAGGAGCGAGGGAAAGTCTTGTTACAGAATGTGTCTGCAAGTGTTTTGGTTACAGGTGAGGAGAAGCAAGCCTGTGTAACTCCCAGAATGTTGTTGTTGTTGTTGTTGTTTTTATTGTTGTTCTACTTGGTATGACTATGTTTACTACTAGTACTGCTGCTGCTGCTGCTGCTACTGCTGCTGCTGCTGCTGCTGCTGCTGCTGCTGCTGCTGCTGCTGCTGCTGCTACTACTACTACTACTACTACTACTACTACTACTACTACTACTACTACTACTACTACTACTACTACTACAACAACAACTAGCTACTACTATTACTACTACTACTACTTCTACTACTGCTATTACTACTACTAGTAGTAGTACTAGTAGTAGTAGTAATAGTAGTAGTAGTTGTAAGTAGTAGTAGTGTGTACTACTAATAATTGCGCATTACGACAACTATTACCATGTACTACTAATACTGCGCACTACGACTACAACTACTTTTACTACTACTACTACTACTATGCACTACAAAAACTGCGCATTACGACTGCTACTACTACTACTACTACTACTACTACGTACTACAACTACTACAACAACAACAACTACTACTATTACTACTACTGTTACTACTACTGATACTACTACTACTACTACTACTACTACTACTACTACTACGCACTTGGACAATTACTATATGTATACTACTGCTACCACCACCACCACCACCACCACGACCACCACCACCAAACAACGAGAAGGACAGCCATGACTGACCCTTCGCATGATGCACCTGACTAGAGAAGAGACTGAATCATTGCACAGAAAAAAGTTGTCCGTAATATCTGGAAAAAAGTGTGGGAGAAAAAAAATAGAAGTGTAATAAAGTGATCAATGTTAACAGTGGAGTGAAAGTGTGAATGGTTACCAGCTGGAATGCAAAGGAGAAAGTAATGTTTACACGATTGACACGTGCATCCCTCGACGTGCGCTGAACCCAAGGACTCTAGGACCCTGATGCAACCCTTACGAGACTGTAGGTGTAGGAGGCTTATTGATTCGAAAGAAATAAGTGTTGACGACTAGGAATCTTTACCAGTTTACTTGTAAATATTTAAGCAAGCTGTAACGTACAGATAACATTAGGACCCTTGTCTTCTTCCTTATCTTCACTCTCCTGACTCCCTCTCTCCCTCTCTCAGGTAGATAACGATGATGAATTTGACGACATCAGTGTGACAGGAGTAGGTGCACCTCACCCTTTGTCGACACACGCTTCGTGGACTCCCGCCGTGGACGATACGCGGTCTCCCGGCGAACAGTTACTGAGGGACACAGCAGACACAGCCACCGCTCCTGCCCTGCGTCTCCCCACGCAGCAGGGAGGCAGGCAGCCAACACCCCGCCACACTGTTCAAGCCACACCCAAGCCTCTAACCACGCTCATACTGAAGGCCATGGGGAAGCCTATAAAGAAGCGGTCCACCAGGTTGTTATCGAAGGCCATAGCACAAGCAACCAGGTTTGCCAGCACACTCAGACCCAAGACCACAACGCAGGTCACCACTAATCTGCCGACCTGGTTCCTATCCAAGACTACAACCCAACCTACAAACAAGCGATCTACCACTTCCAGACCCAGGACCGCAGCTCACCCGACGCCTCAGCCCAGCACTCTGTCCTCCACGCACCCTCCACCTCTGCTCACCCATCACGCTCCTGAAGGGACGTCCCAGGCCACTCGACGGCCCTTCCTTCCTACAGTAACACCATCCCAGCAGGCCTTCCTCCCCACCGTCTCCTCTTATTCGGCTGAGGAGAAGGAAGAGATGGTCGACGGTTTCTTCCTTCCTACGTTGCCTCCTCACTTTTCCCCAGACAGTGAGGAACAAAGCGTCTCTTCAGAGTACATAGATTTGGTTTACTCCGCGTCAGAGGATGACATGGCTGTGCTTCCATTCAGTCACTCGTCCTCATCCTCCCATTCACCACTCAGATCCCGTCAGGCTGCCGTGTATCCTGACGACCAGTCAGCTGGTGATGACGTCCACAACCGCCTCTTCCAGTTACTCCAGCTCCTGCACGCTCATCAGGACAAGCTGCAGTCCTTTATGGAATCCGCCAATCCAGCTTCTCCTTCCGCACACGGCCGACAAACTTCACCCTCTGTATCTGAAGAGTCTGCACCTCCTGACAGCAACGCAGCCGATAGATTCAGCAGACAGGCTCAGCTCCCACAGGCTCAAGCAAATCCAGCCCAGCAAGCGGCTCTCAGAGCACTGTTGCTCCGTGCACTGCTTTCATCTGCCCAACCACCCGCTGAGTCAGGCCCGTCAGGAGATGATGTGCGCGGGGCAGCTCTGCGGAACGCTCCCGTCACTGCGGACCACATCGTGTCCTCGGTCTCGAACAATGCCGTAGAGTTCGACTCCCCGACGCTGCAGCAGTCCCTGGTGCGGGGCTTCAGCTTCTCGGCGGGCTCCCCGACGGTGAGGAACTCCTCGCTCAGCTTGGTCAGAAGGTCGGCAGAGAGATCCAGATTTTTTGACAGACTTTTTGAAGACGCGACGAGGAGCAGACTGGAGGACAGGTTCGGTGGAGGGGCGAGGGGCAGAATACTCACGAGACTTCTGGGAGGGGCGAGTGGAGGGGCCTCGCCGCTTGGACGACTCTTTGAAGGCGCGGGTGGCGGAGGTGGAGGGTTGGGAGGACTTCTTGAACTCCCCGAGGTGGGCCTTGGTTTGTTCCGGATGCTGCTTGGAGGAGACAGGGGACGTGGCGGCCGCAGGGAACAAAGCAGGAGTGGGGATAGCGGGAACACGCCGTCTGGACCTCCCGTGTTTCTGTTCATGGATGATGGCGCTACCGCCCCAGCACCCGGCGCGCCCTCCACGCCGAGCGCTCTGCCCGTCCCCAACGACCAGTCCAACAATCTGATCCGCACCTTGCTCAACGCCTACACGCAGGTTAGCGGCCAGGCGCCCGCCAACCACGCCCAGGCTTTGCTAGACGCAGCGGCTTACGTCAATGCAAAGACCACGGGAGTTTCTCAGCCCCCTCCCAGCCCCCCACAGCCGGCACACAACCCAGCACAGAACAGTCAGCTGCTGCTACAACACGCCCTGTTGCTGCAATATCTCCAGTTGATGAGAAATACAGAATTGTTAAGAAATGCACAAAGATTGCGTTATGCACAAGCTCTACGCAATGCACAGGCTCTTCGAAACGCTCAGGCTTTACGAAATGCTCAGGCCGTACGTAACGTACCACTGCCTGCAGCCCCCGCTCCTCAGCCTGCTGCCTACGCCGCCCACACCGCCACCGCTGCCCACACTGTCCCCGCTGCCCCCGCTGTCGCCGCTGCTCCTGCTGTCGCCGCTGGCCCTGCTGTCCCTGCTGCCGCCCAGCCTCATGCCGCGGCACCGGCGGCAAACCCCCAGACAGCCGCCGGCCTGCAGCAGCTCATCAACACCCAGACGCTGCTCAACGCTCACCTGCTCCGCAACACTCAGTCCTTCCTCAAGGCACAGGCGCTGCTCAACTCAGAGTTCTCCTCCACCACCACCACCACTACCACCACCACCCCCTCTCCCTCCGCCCTTCCCCCCACTATACACCTAACGATAAACCACAACACGGAGGATGATGTGTCCTCTGCTTCCCTGAGTCGACCCTCCCTCAGCCAGTCCTCCCTGCAGTCGTCACCCCCTTCCGCCTCCAATGTGAGAACCATCACCATCCCGCTCTCCTCACTCCAAGCGCCAAGCGGTCAGCAGCAGCAAACATTTGGCTGAAGGACACTGCCTCATGCTAAAACTTCTTCAGTAGCTACAGTAAACCAAACTACATTGTCACCAAAACCTTGAAGCGAGGAGGCTCAGTGTACAGTATGCATGTGTCATCCTTGAGTACTCCTAGCGATGCAGGGACGTCACCTCACCACGTGGATGTCTTCAGTACGCCGTGACTGAGGAACATTCATCGGCTTCATTATCATTAGCTTACATAGTTCAAGTATGCACAAGACACAGACTTCCTCCAGTCCCCTCCATACATCCTCGTCCGCTGTCCATCTATTCCAGGCCGCGACACGTCACCACCACTGTCACGGGAAGCCTCATGTCCTCACCAGAACCACAGGTGTTGCAGAATTGTTGCTGAGGAGTGCTGAGCTGCAACACAAGACAGACCAGTGTTGGTACCAGGCAAAATCAAACATCTAGGTGGTGGAAGTGACGGTGGATCAGCAGTTGGTGGAAGAGATGATAGTGGAGCAGTAAATAGCAGGAAAGACTTTAGTGGACAAACAGGAAGAAGAGGAGGTGGAGATGGAGGAGGTTACAGCGCATCATTAGACATTAGAAAAGGTGTTAGTGGATCAGCAGGAGAAGGAAGTGGAGATAGAAGAGATTACAGTGCATCAGTAGACATTAGAAGAGGCGTTAGTGGACCAGCAGGAGGGAGAGGTGGATGTGGATATGGATAAGGTTATAGTGCAGCTGTAGATATTAGAAGAGGCGTTAGTGGATCAGCAGTTGGTGGAGGAAGGAAAAGCTCACAAGGATCCTCGAGAAAGGGGAAAAAATCATCCTTGCCGTGATCCTTGTCGTGGCTTTATGTGAAAACTTGAGTATTACGTACAATGGAAGCACTGGATCGCAACCAAACTGGATATAGAAAACAAGACGTAACACACGCAGAGATACTCACCTGTGTCTCTGCACCTCTGAACACGTAATGGAAACTGGAAAACTGGAAAGATGAGTAGATTATGTAAAGAAATACTTGATATTCATATTGAGAACTGTCCATCTGTGTCTGTCTTTACTTGTGAACTTTTGGTGGAAACAGAGAAAACACTTGGCAGATTATTAAGATCAGTGTACGAGTGAGCGTCGCCTTTCACCCCACGTAGTGAAGACACCAAGGCCAGTACTCTGAAATGCTTTGCTCTCCCACCACGACTATTCTCAAAGGCCACAGAGATAATCAGACGGGTTTCTAAAATTGTTTACCCTGTTAAAAATGCAGAAAACTTGTTAATTTGTCACTTTTTACCACAAAACTCAATAAAAAAAAAAAAACGCGTAACTTCACCTAAAGATTTTTGGATGTAGTGGAGGTGTGGGCAGAGATGTTTCAGGATATGGTGCCGAGACTCGCCAATTTGTATATTCAGAGTTGCGATCATTACCTGGCTGCCCTTAACGAGTCAGAAAAGGTGCCAAATGCAGGTGTTTGGGGGACTCGTGACCTGATTAATTGCATCTGCCTCGTGTATTGCTATTATCACCATTATTATTATTGTTATTATTATTATTAACATTGTCAATATTATCATTATTATCATCAATAACATTTATGATTAACTATAACAGCCATTGCTATTATTACTATAATTTGAGTATTACTACTATTACTACTACTACTACTACAGCTAATACAGTATTATTATTATTGTTATCACTACTACTACTACTACTACTACTACTGTTGATATTGTTATTGTTTCCTTTGTTGGTCTTGTTAATTGTTATTTGTTCCCATTGTTAGTGAAATTACTATTGTTATAGTTGGCCATACTGAAATATAGTTTTCATAAAATCTGTGTATCATAAGCATCATTCTTCTACCTGCATGCATTCTGTGAGCACTCAACCGTGTTTAGTACGCACGAGGTTCCTCAGCTGATGGAGAGAGAGAGAGAGAGAGAAACTGACAAATAACCTTGAAAGTATTCTTCGTATTACTAATTGCATTTACTTCCTTGCAACACATTCTGCAGGAAGAGGTGGGTGGGGAGAAGCCTTTTCCATCAGTATCCTACTTTTCTTACATTTGTATTTGCATATATATCACTTCGTTGATATCTTACACTTCCTTGGCTGCAGGAAGAGGTGGGTGGGGAGAAGCCTTGTCCATTACTATCCTACCTTTATTCCCCTCGTATTTCCACTTATCTTCGTTACAATATACTTCAAACTTCGTTGCAATATATTCTAGTACACACATATGAGCGGTTGGTGGGGAGGAGGCTTTATCATTACTATCCTACTATCCCACCCCATTTGTATTTAATCTCACCTCTTTACAGCATATTCTAGTTTAATGCTGCTTCATACATCCACGCCTGCAGGGAGCGGAGGGTGGGGAGAAGCCTTTTGTCACTGCTATCCTGCGCCTCTTTGGATTACACTAACTAATTAGAAGCAGCAGTGTATGGAGGGAGAGATATGCTGCTGTTTGTCCTTTGTGTTCCTTGGTGTTGGTGGAGAGGGGGGAGGGGGGAAGAAGACAGCTATTGAGTTATGAAGGAAATGCAACAGAGGATAGAAATAAATGTGGAAGGAGGTGATGATTGTGATGATGGTGGTGGTGGTGATGATGCTGTTGATGATGACTTCTGACCTACACAAACCTCCACCGATCAAGAAATTTCACAAAGGAGGATTGCAAAGATTTCTCCACCTCTGCTCGTAAATTTAGTCATAACTCTTTGATGCCATATATATAGTTTTCTCTCTCTCTCTCTCTCTCTCTCTCTCTCTCTCTCTCTCTCTCTCTCTCTCTCTCTCTCTCTCTCTCTCTCTCTCTCTCTCTCTCTCTCTCTCTCTCCTTTAAAATACACATCACGTTCTTTAAGGTTCCATTCTTTTCCTTCTCTATCGTTCCTGTCAACCCTACTACTCGTGTGTGTGTGTGTGTGTGTGTGTGTGTGTGTGTGTGTGTGTGTGTGTTTCCTACTTTAATATTGACATGCATACAAACACATGCACAAGCGTTCACTCAAACAAAATACCTTCATTAGTAACACATATTAGTATGACAACATGATTTAGAGTGGGCCTCGCAGCAACGGATGGGGCCCACAGATGGAGGCTGTGTGTGTGTGTGTGTGTGTCGTTTGCAAGTTCTTTTCTGCGCGTAGTGGGGCAGTATATAATGTTTCTGTGTTATTTGTGGCGCCTTTCGTCACGCTCCGAGTGGAAGGTAACTTTTACTTTTGTCCACTGTATTGTGTTTTGTCCCTTTTGTTCGGTTGTGTTAACTGTGACTCTGTAGTTTTCCTCTCTTGTCTCGTTTGCATTCATTCGCGTCCATTGTATTTTTAGTCTTTTTGTTGTTTCGTTCTTTTTTTTTTATTCGTTTCGTTTTTGTTCATTGAGATATTGCGTAGAAAACAGGTTAGTGGAATGATATCTTTCTTTTTTTCATCCTTCTTTCTTCTTTTCTTTCTTTCATTGCAGTGCAGGATCATAAGAAGCTAAGAAAATAATGGTAGCTGTAGGGAGACATTAGTCCTTCACGTGACAGTCGCTGCTTTAAATATACCTAAATATTTCCACCTTTCATCTTCATCCATACATCTGAACAATCTCCTAAAGCTCCCTAATGGCTCTACCCTACCAGCCTGATTACTGAGTCTATTCCATTCATGCACCACTATTTCAGAACCACTTCCTTCCTGTTTCATTTTTAATTTTAACTTCATCAACCTTAAGTCCATTATTTTCTGTCTAATCCCAATAACTGAGGCTAAGAATTTTGCAGTGTCACCCTTTTTATGCCTTTCCTCTTTCTTTTAATTCCAACGTCATGAAACTTGAACCCGGTATTGATTCTCCTATCCTGTTGACTCACCCTAAGAATTTTGCCACATCCTTCCTATTTCTTCGTCCAACGTCATGTCCGCTCCTGATGACTGACCCTAAAAATTTTGCTGTCACTCTTATTATGTCCCACTTCACTTCGCTCGCACCGCCATCCCGTCTCATCCCCGGTGCGGCAGTGAGGGAAGGGAGCGTCCAGCCACCTGTGTCATTATTACCAGTTAATGCGGGGAAGCTGTCGGTGGCGCAAGAAAAAGTGAAATCCGGCTGCCGCTCTCCCTTTTCTTCTGCGCCTCCAAATGTCACCACGTGCTCCTCCTGACGACGTGACATAACAAGTGGTCATCTTAACACGTCACGTCTATTAGTGGTTTTTATTATCGTGTATGCAGGTGTGGGTGTAAAAAGGAAAGAGGTGAATTTTTCTGTCTTGGTACATGTCGAAAGCAGTGGAGAAAACAAAACAAAACAAAGCAAAACAAAAACAAATAGACGGAGTAGTGTGGGGTCTTTGTGTTGAACTCTTTGTATTGACCTTATCCAGTTTCCCCCTCTTGCATAAAGAATAAATAAATACATGAGAAGCTAAGGATGGTGAAAGATACCGCGATAGATTTAAGAACATTGGCTACAGAGATAAGGTTTGTTGTTCTTCCGTGGACGAGACGAATAAACGATTGGTATGCAAAAAAAAAAAAAAAAGAAAGAAAGAAGTAAAGAAAAGAAAAGAAAAAGAAAAGAGAGACAATAAAACAGTAGAATTATGGAAGTTATTGATGCTTATTGTTGTTGTTGTTGTTGCTGTTGTTGTTGTTGTTGTTGTTGTTGTTGTTGTTGTTGTTGTTGTTGAATATTGCAGGTATCATTTTCATGCATCATTCTCCCCCATGACTTTGATATTGAGTGTTCTATTGATTTGTATATACTTCTGGTACAAGTGTGTGGTGGTACAGGTGTGTGGTGGTACAGGCGTGTGGTGGTACAGGTGTGTGGTGGTACACGCGTGGGGCGGTACAGGCGTGGGGCGGTACAGGTGTGGTTGGTACACATGTGTGAATGGTACAGGTGTCAGTGGTACAGGTATCACTGGTGTGGTGGTGGTACAAGTGTGTGGGTGGTACAGATATGTGAATGGTACAGGTGTCAGTGGTACAGGTGTATGGTGGTACAGGTGTGAGTGTTACAGGTGTGGGATGGTACAGGTGTGTGGTGGAACAGGTGTAGGGCGGTACAGGTGAGCTGCAATACACCTGCCCAGGTAGTTGACACAGGTAAAAACTAACAACTTTTAATTCCTGGACACCTGTGAGCAGTGACGCATTTGTGGGTTCACCTCAGAAAGCATTCCCTGAAACCTTTCACTGCGGTCTGTAATGACTCATGCCACTAAAAAACAAAATTCTATAAGCAATTTTCTTTATAACCATCTGCAAGAAAGACTGCCATAAAAAAAAAAAAAAAATAGATTTTGTAATTTCAAGACAGTTTCAGTGTTCGAACGTGGCAGTGGAAAAAAAAAAGTGAGGTCTTGGAGGAGTTGGTAGTTTAAAAAAGTTATCTATTCATTAACGCATGTATTTATTTATTTACTCTTTATTGAAAGGAAATGATACGGTTTTGTCTGTGATTTTTTTTTCTATTTATTTTTTATTGAAAGGAGAATATATTGTTTTGCCTGGAGGATTTATTTATTGATCTGTTTACTCATTCATTTATCTTATTCTATTGTTTTGCCCGGGATTTGTTTTCTTTAATTTCTTTATTTGTTTCGTTGATTGATTGTTTTGTTTGTCGACTTATTTGTGCTCTTAACCTTATTTATTCATCTGTCATTACTATCACGTTTTATCTTATTTATATATTTCATTTTTGCTTATCTATTTTGTTTTTCCTTTTTTTTCACGGGAGGTTCGGAATTGTTAGTCTCTGAATTGTGGCACTGGAGGCGAAGTGGCTGTCTGTCTGGGAACGGCGAGGAAAACACTTTGTGGGAAGCTTGTGAGTGTGAAGAGGCCCTAATAATGAGAGAGAGAGAGAGAGAGAGAGAGAGAGAGAGAGAGAGAGAGAGAGAGAGAGAGAGAGAGAGAGAGAGAGAGAGATTTGTTTCTTTCACTGGTGAGCTGTGAATGCAACGTAATCTTATCGTTCTAAGAGTTTTGCGTATTAGCGAATCGTGACGTCTGAATGAACGCAACACTTTTCTAGACTTTCCCACTTTACTCTCTTACCTTACCTTTACTTTCCCAACTTAGAGCAAATCGTGGTCAATATACTCAACTCTTACTTTTTTTCTTCCTGTTAGTTCTCTTTTTTCTATTTTCTATCTCTCTCCCACTCAGGTCCTAGATAACGATGTCGCTTTAGACAAGTTCAGCGTCACTCGCGTCAGCACAAGCTCATCCACTTCCAGCGAGTCGCGGTCCTCAGCTGGGGACTTCATCAACGATATTGTGGATTCCGTGGTGCCCGTTGCAGTACCAGCCTTGTTCCCCAACCCAACGCAGATCGCAGCCCCCTCCTCGCCAGCGCCCACCGTGGTCCAGGCAATGGTGCAACGATTAAACAAATCACCCGCCGTGTTCGTAACCCGGCCTACCAAACAGCCTGCCAAGCAGTCCACCTCGCGTCCTGTACCACGGCCTACCTCACAGCCCACAGTACGGACTACAACGAGATCTGGTTCACGGCCTACCTCGCAGCCTAAATTGCAAACTACAACGAGATCTGCTTCACGGCCTACCTCACAGCCTAAATTACGGACTACAACGAGATCTGCTTCACGGCCTACCTCACAGCCTAAATTGCGAACTACAACGAGGCCCACATCGCGACCTACTTCCCAGCCTACATCGCGCCCATCATCCCGCCCTGTGTTCGTAACTTCAATCAGACCGACCAAAAAGCGAAATGCACTCCGAACCACACTGACGCCAACCATCCACCACATCTTCCTCCCGACTCCCATATCATCCTCGACAGATGAGGCTAAAGACGATTACTTTCTACCCACCATATCACCTTCTTCAGCTAAGAGTAACAAACGCCCTTCCATTGGTCCCCAAAAGACATCATCCAACATCACGATATTTCCATCAGGGCAGCTGGTTGTGTTTCCTGCCTCCCAGTCCGCTGTGTTTAACCCTAGCGAGCCTGCAGTGCATCCAGGCAGCCATTCAAATGATAAACGAAATTACCAACCACCTGAGTCATCCAGTCAGGGCCACTCGTCATATTCCACTTTACCTTACGAGTCATCTGCCGAGTCAACGGACTATCAAGATGAATACATGGCGTCTCACAAATCTCAAAACACAAAAGGCCAGTTCTCTACTACTCAGAAATCTCCAAAAAGTCCACATACCCACCATACAGTTACCCGTCAAGCCCAGTTTACAAATGCTCAGTTACCGCTGCTCCCAATCAGTCAGCAATCCAGTGTCCAACTCCCAAACTCTCTTGCCTTACATCAGTTCAACTCTGGCGAAACTTTACTCCCAGTTACTCAACAAAACCAGTTTTCTGGAGCTCAGCAAACAGGATTTCAAGCCTTGCAACAATCCCAGTTCCCAGTCCAACAACCACAGATCTCCGGTGCTCAGCAAAGCAGATTCCTCAGTGCACAACAATCCCAATTCCCAGTTCAACCAACACAGTTCACTGGTGCCCAACAAGTTGGAATCTTAGGTACTCAACCAAACCAATTCCTAGGTGTTCAACAAACCCAGTTTTCAGGTGGTCAACCAAACCAGTTTTCCAGTGTTCAACAACCTGGATTTCAACCCGTTCAACAAGCTCCGTTCCTTGGTGTTCAGCCAACCCAGTTCTCAGGTGTCCAACAAACCGGGTCTCAAGTTATTCAACAAACTCAATTCCCCGGCATTCAACAGACATTTCCTGGTGGCCAATCTGTACAGTCCGCCAGGACACAAACATCCACTAGCCAAAATGCTCAACAAGCAGGTCTTCAAGGGCTTGCCCAGGCTGTGTTGCCGTTCTTAGTCCCTGCTTTAAATCAAGCCGCTAACGCCCCACCCGAGCAACCACCTCAGCCACTCAGACAGAACACCAACCAACAGGGAGATGATGTGCTTGGTGCTCTCCTCCGGAATACACCAGTCACCTCCGATCATATCTTGGGTTCTTTTCTCAACAATGCCATAGGGTTCGACTCCCCTGCCATTGACCAATCACTCTTTCGAAATATCAGCTTTTCTTTGGGATCTCCTTCGGTACAGGATGCGGCCGTGAACGTGGGTCCCAGGGAAGAGGAGAGAGGTGGACTGTTTGGTTCACTCTTTGATGATCCCGAAACTGGCCTGGAGTTCCTGAGTCTGTTGCTTGAAGAGGACGAGAGCGAGGAAGTCGTCGATGAAAAAGAGAAACTTTTAGATGCACCTGTATTTGTGTTTGTGGATGAGCCTGGCGCCTCAAAGAATAAAAAGAATAACCCCAAGCCAGCCGCAAATCCCAACACACAGCCGTCACCTCTCCTCTCTCACTTGTTGCTCAATGCGCATTCGTTGTTGTCTGGTCAGTCACCGTCAAGCAGCACCAATCTGTTTCTGGACGCACTCATCAACCAGCAGTCTCCTGGTGGTGTTCAATCCGCCCTCACCTCTCAGGGGATCTTGAATCCTTTGGCAATAGAGACTAACCCCCTAGTGGCGCAGAGTAACCCATTAGTGGCACAGAATAATCCTTTGGCAATACAGAATAATCCTTTGGGTTTACAAAATAATCCTTTATCGCTGCAGAATCCACTTCTAGCTTTACATCACGCACAATTACGTAATGCACAGATACTAAGACACATACGAGCTTTACGCCATACTCATCCCTTACAAGGCCTCCCTTCTGCAGGCACTCCACAGTCGTTACTCACTTCGGGTTTGCACAATTCCCAGCCACTCAGTCCACAAGTTCCCCGTAACCCACATATCCGGTCAGTGTCGAGTCCTGCAGCACCAGTCGCGGCCCCAGTCGCCGCCCCAGTTGCTCCTTCACAATCCTTAACCAGTGGAAACTCGCCAGTTACCGCCACACAGCCCCCTGCCAACACAGCAAAGCCAAAGAACATTCAATCATCGGCTACCGCACAAACCACTGCTAATTTACAGACACTTATCAACACCCAAACACTACTAAACGCTCACCTACTCAAGGCTCAGGCACTGCTACGATCACGTTCTAGCACCACCACTCCATCACCCAAGACTAAGGATCACTCGTCCAAAGCCCCCAAAAAAACTCAGATCCCAAACAGTGGCGGTAACCAGACGCCTCAAGCTCGACAACTCCCGTCCATTCATTTGACTATTAATGTGGAAGAGAATTCAGTATCTCCAGAATCCACAACTACCACCACCTCGAAACCGTATGTTTTAGATGTAGAAGATTCGTATGCAGAGCCTTTGCCCGTCCAAGGATCTTCATACAGTAAGCCTACCAGCCAACGAGGTATTTCAACAAGCCATTCGGAGCCTCAGAGGAGTCTCTCTCTCAGACCTCCACCACCCCCGCCAAGAAGTCAGACCCCCAGACCACCTCACCAAAGACCACAGAGAACTTCCACACAAAGGCCACTACGCTTGCAAACCTCTTCACCCAGACCATTATCCTTCCAAAGATCCACGTCCAGACCACCACCCCGTCGAAGAACTACACCTAGACCAACACCACAAAATTCAACACCAAGGTCACC